>NW_011500207.1:43963-103957 GCF_000495115.2 Populus euphratica
CAATTTGGACTTGAAAAAGGCCTTTTTAGATTTTGGGCTCCATATGAAAGTTGTAGGCCTATGTCTTACCTTTCCATCCATATAAAATAGACCTAAATCTGAGATCTACAGCTCCAGATAACCCAATTACCGAACAGTATTCGGGTTTAGATTGTACCGACATCTCTTTTCTAAGTTTGACCATCTCTTTGTCCTTCCAATTTCAGTTCTTAAATTCATCAATCAATCCTTTCATTTATGTGATAGGCCTGCATTTAAAATGAACATTTACCCTAAATTAAAGGTATCTTATATTATTAGATATATTATTATAAAACATGTTTTAGTTAAGGAGTTATTGATACTTCAAGTGCAAAATTATAATATAAAACCTTGATAAAAATACACTTTTAAGTATCAATCATACCCCCCCAACTAGCTAAGCAGTCCCTAGTAATCCAAGTGTTAAAATAGAAAAATACTTTTCAAATTCCACAAAGCAAGATAGTCATCATTTAACTTCTATTAATCTATCAAAATAAACAAACTCTCATTAAATTTATATACCTGCTCAATAACTCTTAATAAGATATTCATAAACCTTTTTTTTTGTGCTTAATGTATCAACACATAATTATGGGGCTTTTCTTGGAAGAAAACAAAAAATTTTTGTTCTAATGTTTAAGGTTAACTTTCTTGGGTTGGGATTATTATTTTTGTCTTCTTTTTTATTTCTTTTTTTAATATATATACATATAATTTAAAACACCATGCATCTTTAACCCATGTAACAAGCTTTCGGCTAATGACTCCCAGACCAGTTGGTCTTAGGGCATTAGGTGTTAAGACACCCCTACGAGCTTAGTAACTCGGGTCGCAGATACTGATATGTAGATAGTGCAATGTTTGATTCCCTTAAGCTTTTCTCCTCAACCCATGTAACAAGCGTTGGGTCAATAGCTTCCAAGTCAGTTGACTTTAAGGTATTTAGTGTTAAAACACCCCTTCGGGCTTAATTACTTAGGTTAGGGAGGCTACGAAACCAAACTTATCTACATTTTTATTATTATCATTTTTTTTCTTTTTTTTTTCTTTTTTTGTGTTTTTATTTTTTTAATTATATACTATCCCTTTTCCCTTAGTTGTTACCTTTAACAAAAGAACATAAATAATGTAATAATCCAATATGCAACCCACAATCATATGTTAAAGTGCATGTGTGTAAATTAAGGTTTAAGAATACATGTTAAATAAGTATATGAGCAGAATTAAGTGATAACAATGCGAGAGTTTGTAAATCTGAATATTTCAAGAAATATTATGATAGACCTTGTTACGAATGATTACTATGATGCGTCTCAAGAGTCATAAAAAGTACTCTTTACTCTGCCATCATAGTAACAACAGTTTTGCACATGCTTTATGAAATAGAAAACACAGTTAGTTTTTTTTTTTTTTAGCTACTACCCTTTCCCCCCAACTAAAACAAGACATTGTCCTCAATGTTTAAAGGTAAAATGATAGAGTATAGAAGATATCACCTGAAATAACGAACACTGACAAACCTGGAACACACTAAAACAAATATAAGAAACAACAAAACACAATAATAAAACCAAAAGACACAAAAATTCATAAATGAAGGCTCAAATCCAATCTAAGCTTTTTATAGCTTTCCTTAGTTGACCAATTTATGTGACTCATGGAAGGATCAATTACAGGAATGAAAGATTGTAGTTGGTCAATCAATTGTTTAGCAGTAGCAGCAGAGATTATGATTTGTCGTGCAGAAGATGTTAGAAATTCCTTTTCCACAGCATAATCAAGAAAAGACAACAACTTATCATAATAACCATTAACATTTAACAAACCTATAGGTTTATGGTGAATGTGCAGTTGGGCCCAAGAGGAAATATGAAAGATCTCTTCCAATGTGCCTAGGCCAACTGGTAAAGCAATGAAGGCATCAACATGGTTAAACATTGCATTCATTCGAGCCGACATTGTGGAGACCTGAAGTTCCTCTCCAATTATTTTTCCAATGATGTCCCCTTGTGCTAAAGCTTCAGTGACGACCCTCAAAACTTGGCCTCCTAAAAATACAGTTATTAACACACCTCCCATTAACCCAAGATTGCCTCCCTCATACACTAAATGAATCTTTCTCTCAGCTAGCACTTGACCAAGATGATTTGCTAATTCTAAAAACTTCTTTTCTTTCCCAGGACTAGATTCACCGAAAACATAAATATTTCTTATATGATAACTTAAGGAACTTGTCATTTCTACACACTTCTATATTTGTTGAATGTATGGGTTGAGAAGAAATGAAAGGAAGGAAGAGAGGATTTTATAGATGAGAAATTAAAAAGGCAATCATACCACCTATATGTACGCCAGCTAGAGTCTCTCACACTCTCTCTCTCTCTCTCTCTTTATTTATTTATTTATTTACTTTTGAAAAAGCATGTGTATGTACAGGTAGTTGTGATTGTGGCTCACATCTTACCTTGGTTTTACGTCCAAGAACGACTTAAACGCCCTCTATGGGTCGGGGATAGGCTTCCCATCCAATTTTCTTAAAAACTGGCAAACAGGGTCTTTTTTAGTCAGATTCCCAAGACTAAGTCGCTCATGTTCTTTATGAAATAGTGGCCATAAATCATGAATTGCACGATGCACATCTCCACTAGGATGCGTCTCAAGACTCAATAAAAGATTATCTAAAGACTCCTTACTCAGGCCATCTTTAATGAATTGTATTTTATCTTCACGATTTATAGATACAATTCCTAAAGAACAACATTATGCATTACAATTCCATCTAGCACATCAATGACAGACTTTCAATCATTTTGCACGACGTTTCTTTGCAAAAGTGCTTTTACCTATTCTAGGCATGTGTGAAATGAAGGAGTTAGAGGACTCACCTGATAATCAGACATTTACTTCAATCAACCAGCGAATATCTTCAGGAATTCCATGATTCATTAACAATCTCAATCTTGCACATCTAGAACAGTAAATTTTTTTAATCCCATTTTGAGGCAGAGCAGAAAAATATTTTTTTAATTTTTCAAGATTAATGTCCATTTTTAAATGAGAATTGGAAGAGAGATTCAAAGAATTGCACAAATATATGCATAGATATCAGTTATTATAGGAAATTGAAAGAACTAACTTAAGTCACGGAGTACCGTTGTCCGCCATTTGACCGGGATAAGAGAAGCTAGCAAAAATCACTAAAAAAGAAACACAAAAACAATGTGAGAAAAACAAAATAATCAACCTTTATCTACAAGATCATTCAAACCAGTTGATTCATTTTTATTAGGAAAATTATCAAAGTAAGCTTTCAAACGATGTCCATTTTCCTTAAAAACATTGTCATTCATTGAATTCTCAATATCACAGGCCCCACAAGGATTGCTACATCTTGATATGAGCTCTCTAAGGAATGCATAGAGTTAAGAATTATACAACATAATTTTTTGACCAGTATCAACTTTTTAAGAATTTTCACAAGTTTTAGAGAATGCATGCGTGTCCTTGAACATGGTGGGCCAATAAAATCCATTTTGAAAGATTTTTGTAGTTGTCTTTTTTTACGAGAAATAACTTCCACATGCTTCAGAATGACAAAGTTTAATGACACTACTTACCTCATTGTCGGGAGTGAATCTTTGAAATATTTGATCAGGACAATACTTGAATAAGTTAGGGTCATCACAATAAAAGTTCTTCACTTCGTTCAAAAACTTTTCTTTATCTTGGGTACTCCAATCAGCTGGCAAATCTCCTAAAGCAAGAAAATTGATATTTTTATCATACCAAGGCATTGGACTAAGAGAAAGTAAGGATTCATTATGAAAGTAATCATTGATTGGTGTGATGTTAGATGTCGAATTTGTTGTCATTTTTTACAAAAGATCTGCATTAACATTTTTTGTGCTTTTTTCATCCGTGATTTCTTCCTCAAAATAAATCATTTACAAATCTTCATATTCCTCAAACTCATTTTTACTTAAAGTAGATTCAAGTTGATCATAAACTAATTTGTCAATATGATCTACTTCTTGTAAATCACTATCATCTTTAGGTTGCTTGCAAATATTGAAAATATTCATCTCCAATGTCATGTTTCCAAATGATAGCTTCATCAGTCCATTCCTATAATTAATCAATGCATTAGAAGTTGCAAGAAATGGACGTCCTAAAATAATAGGAAATGAATTACATGCTTCAACAGGTTGTGTGTCCAAGACAATAAAATTCAAAGGATAAATGAATTTATCAACTTGTACTAACACATCTTCGACTATTCCTCTAAGCACTTTTACAGATCTATCGGCAAGTAAAAGAGTTATAGAAGTTGGTTTTAACTCACCTAGATTGAGACTCTGAAAAACTGAATATGGAAGTAAATTCACATTGGCTCCAAGATCAAGTAAGGCTCTTTCAATTTTATGCTCTCTAATAAAGCAAGAAATTGTAGGAGAACCAGGGTCTTAATATTTCAAAGCATTATTGTTCTGAAGAATGGCACTTACTTGTTCGGCTAAAAAGGCTTTCTTTTTCACATTCAGTTTCCTCTTCACAGTGCATAGATCTTTCAAAAATTTAGCATACGAAGAAACCTGTTTAATAGCATCTAATAAAGGTATATTGATTCTTACCTGTTTGAAAGTTTTAAAGATTTCAGAGTTGTGATTGACTTTCCTTTGTTTGGTCATGGCTTGAGGAAATTGAAGTACTAGCGGGGAATCAGTTGTTTCTTTGTAATTTTCAGATTCAACCCCTTTCTTACCCTCAGAGATTGACTCATCATCTTTCTCAAAAGGTTCAAGAGTGGGTTTTTCAATAACCTTACCATTGCGAAGAGTAGTGACTGATTTGACTTGATCCATATGTTGGCTTCCGGAACTACTTACATTTGCATTATATTACCCCTTGGGATTTTGTTGTGGTTGAGATGGAAACTTACCTTTCTCTTGGAAACTGAGAGCAGATGTTAATTTTGTAAGAGTATCTTTAAAATTTGTCATGTTTTGAGCAAGTTGAGTATTGATTGTCTCTTGCTTTTCAATGAATGCATGCAATATTTCCTCAAGATTTCTTCTAGGAGATGGAGCATAAGGAGGTGCATATCCATTAGAATTTTGAAAATTGTAGTGTGCTTGAAATGGTGGTTATGAAGTTTGTTTGTTGTTATCACTCTTCCAACTGAAATTTGGGTGATTTCTCAAACTAGGGTTGTATGATTGGGAGTATGGGTTGTGGTTGGCTCTTTGGAAACTGTTTAAAGCATGAGCTTGTTCATGGAGACATTCTTTAAAAGAAGGCAAGGTTGAACAGTTACCGATTAAGTGTTCATTTGTTTCATATATTTGACATACAATATTTTCAACAGATTTTAATTGACCACTTGATTAGTACTTAAAAGTGCATTTTTATCAAGGTTTTATATCATCATTCTACACTTGAAGTATCAATAACTCCTTAACTAAAACATGTTTTACAATAATATATCTAATAATATAAGATACCTTTAATTTATGGTAAATGTTCATTTTAAATGCAGGCCTATCACATAAATGAAAGAATTGATTGATGACTTTAAGAACTTAAATTGCAAGGGCAAAGAGATGACCAAACTTACAAAAGAGATGTCGGTGCAATCCAAACTGGAATAATGTTCGGTAATTGGGTCATATCTAAAGCTATAGATCTCAGATTTAGGTCTACTTTATATTCATGAAAAGGTAAGACATAGGCCTACAACTTTCATATAGAGTCCAAGATCTAAAAAGACCATTTTTAAGTCCAAATTGTAGCAACAACAAAGAAGCCAGAATTTGTCCTCCAGCCCGAGCACTGTTCAGTATTTTAGCCATATCTGGCGTTTTAGAAGTCAAAATGAGCTAACTTTTTTACACAAGAAAGCTGAGACAATTTCCTACAACTTTCATGTTTTCAAGTGGCTCTAATTTTGACATTATCAATGACGTTTTGGACAGACAAGAGAAGATAAGGATTGTCACCAAGTCAAGAGTTGGTCACTCACTCATTAATTAGTCATCAAATCAATAGTTCCCAATTTTGGCCTATAAAAGGAGGCATTTGCCATGCATTTAGGCATCTTGGTCTCCAGATCAAGATCATGCTCTTGCTTTCTTTCTTTGTATTTTTTGTAATGTTTATGCTTTGCTTTCATTAATATCAAGTTTATGCCTTTCATTTCCTTTCCTTTAATTAGTTAAATCTTATCTTATTTATGTTCTTATTTTGTTTATTTATTTTTCTTTCTTTCATTATGTCTAGCTAAGTTTATTATGTCAAAGTGAAAAGGTTACACTAATGGTGTAAGAATAAGTATGGTGTAAACTCAATATGGACTTTAATGTTTGATACTAACATGTTTTGTATTTGTTATCTTGTTCACTCTTTAATATTTTGCTTGTTAAATGACTAATCTTGATTTATATTGTATAACACTTGGCACAACAAATGCTTGGCACTTTCATAGCCCATACTGTATGGTATAACCGACACTTGAGCTATGAAAGGAACTTGATTTGTTGTTAACATAAGTTATAATCATGAATGCTTGACGAAATTTACAAGTATTAGCATTAATTGAATAAGATGACTAATGTAATCATGTTGATAATCTATAATCTGATTGGAACCTCCTTTGTGTGTGGTTTTCAATTGACTAATAAGAGTTTATACTATACTTGTTTGACATATCATTAGTGGATCCTCTAACCTTGACATGTATTGTTATCATTGTTAAATCTTTACGGTAATATTTCATCTCAAAGTTCTCATCTTCTTTTTCTTTTTCTTTATTATTATTATTATTATTATTATTATTATTATTATTAGTATTACTACTACTACTATTATTAGTACTATTATTGTTGTTGTTATTGTTACTATTGTTATTGTTGTTAAAAACCAAACTTATCTACGTTTTTATTATCATCAATATTATCAATTTGTTTTTGTTTTTGTTTTTGTTTTTTGCAAATTATATACTATCAATTTTTCTTAGTTGTTACCTTTAACAAAAGAACATAATTAATGTAATAATTTAATGTGCAACCCATAATTATATGTTAAAGTGTATGTAAAAATAAAGATTTAAAAATACTTGTTAAATGAGTATATAAGCAGAATCAAGTGATAATACTGTAATAGTTTATAAATATAAATATTTCATGAGAAGTGTGTGATAGACCTTATTATGAATATTGCAAATAATCATTGAAAACTATTTATCAAGATGCATCTTTAGTTATTTTTAAATAATCTTGATGTGCTAATATTTAAAAAAAAATATTTTAAATTGAAAAATATTTTTAAAAATATAGTAAATCATATTATTAAACACAGATTTGGTATTAGGTTTGGTTTTAACATTATATGCACTGTTTAATAACATGGTGCAAATGACGTTTCATAAAATTTTAATCTTTTTATATTTTTAAATTATTTTAATTTATAATTATTAAAAATATTTTTTTAAAAAAAAATATTTTAATATATTTCTAAAAAAATATTTTAAAAAATAATTATAGTTGTATTCCTATACACGCTCGGCACCCCCGTGTACAACCTCGTTTTCAAATTAACCTTTAGCGGTATTAAAACAATTCGGCAGGCTAGATCATTGTATTCTTCAAAAAATTGTTGTATTTTATCTTGCTTTATATTGGGTAACACGTAAATTTGTACCACGGTTAAGTTATATTGTGTTGGTGGTGGGAACTGGGAACACAGAGGGAGTACACTTGAATAGTATTTGTAAGAGAGTTTTAAAAATCTACTAGTCAAATTGTTTGCTACTTTATATGTCTCGAACTTGTGTCCTTCCTTCAACACGACTCTGGCGATATTGAGCAGAGGAGCAAGGCAGAAGCTGTCTGTAGCTATGGCAGGCATGATCATCTCCCCAACCTGAGGCTTCTTCTCCGTCAACTGAAGCAGCACAGAATACAAAATCTTGAAAAGTGCTTCTTGGCAAAGTCAAGGTATAAAGGCGATGCACATCGAGAAGCCTCCTGAGGAGTTGTACAACGTCAGGGTGGAAAGGACAGCGTCACGATAGCGACTGGAAGAGCTTGGGGTTTCAAAATGATACTTACAAATGCAAATTTCCCCTATGACTTCTGCAACATTCAAGTACATTTTTGTCAAAAAATATTAGTTAATCTTTTAGTTGAGTCATGGTGTATTTATTGTTATTCATTCATATAAAAATAACGTAAATTTTATTTATTTATATTTTTTATATAAAAATATTTATCAAATCTTGCTGATTTAAACTTATTTGATAAAATAATCTTGCTATTATTTTAAAGTTTTTTTCAAACCATACAATAACTTGATAAATTTTTAAATTTTCTTTTTTTTTCCTTTAATAACAAACCCTTTAAATTATTTTATATAAACATCTTCGTCAAGATTATTATTTAAAAAAGTTATTTCTTATATTTATTTGATGTATTTCTAACTTGTGAATAGTTGTAATGGCTATTAATATCTGTATATAAGTATATATTAAAATATTTTAGAATGTTTTGTTGTTTAAAATCTTTGACAATAAATCTTACTTTATATTTTTCAATTATTCCATTAACTTTCATCTTTCTCTTGAATTTTCATTTACAACCTAATGTTTTTTTTTTTTCCAAGTGAAAGATCCACTGGTTGTAATTGCCTTGAAGTATCTTCAAGGCTTATTTTAAAATGAATAAGTTAAAAAATCAAGGGAGAACATTTTTATATTTTTTTCATCTTTTTCTTAATTTCATCATTCCTTATAGATATTGTATTTATAATTTGATGAAGATCACTTGAGTTTTTTTTATTTTTTTTTAATAAATGAATTTCTTATGCCTCCATTTATAAAAAAAAAAAAAATCTTCAAAGAATATACCATTACTTGATGTTATTATTGTATTGAAATGAACATCATTGATGCTTAACTTATATATAAGTAACTGATATACGCTATTATTATATACTTATCCAATGAATATACAATTCATAGTTTTAGATTATATTGTGATCTTTTTAGGATCATGTATTGCCACTTTTGTAAAACACTCTCATATTTGGAGATATTTGTAGAAGATTTTCTTCATTTCTATCTCATTTAGTGTTTTTTCAATTTTTTATAAGGTATGCAGTTAATTATGTGGTTGATAGTCAAAGATGAATGCCCCTTTGGGTGCTCCTAAACTTATTAGCACGGACTTCATCACTTTTTTCAGAGTTTGATCTTTGCATTCATTAGTGTTATTTTATTGGTATAAATAAAAAGTAATAATTTGGTTGATGATACCATTTTGAATACAAAAGATGCCTCGTATTCTCTTTTTATTAAATTGATTTTCAGCTTAAATATTGTAATACTTAAATATTTCAAGACTATCATCTTTACTTCTTAAAAAATAGGTATAATAATATATTATATAATTATTTATAAAAGTAATGTAATACATTTTTTTCACCTTCAATTTGCATAAATTTTAAACCACTAATATCATAGTGAATTAAATTTAGAAGTTCATTGATTTTTTTATTTTTATTTTTTTAAATAAAATCTTCATGAATTTTGATTCTATACAAATTTCATGCCTCTTAAAATTCATAGTTAATAATAATTCAACATTAGTCATTATTTATATAGAATTATAATTTATATATCTCAATATGACATGTCACATATCATAAGACTTAAACAAGCATGAAGAAGAGGCAATCTTATTATTAGTCTTAACCTTTGATTACAATGATCATTACATTCGTTTTAAAAAGGTCATCACATAGATACTATATTCTAATAAACATTTGATTGTTTATGAGTGTAAATTTATTACTTTCAAAGACTATTTGTATTATTTTTACTCAATATTGAGTAAGACACTTAATTCTTGGTAATGTTAGCAACATGAACCATGCTATTGAGTATGAAAATCTTTTCAAAAGTCATTTTTAGTATGACATTTCTAATGTTCAATACTTTTGAGGTTAATGAATTTTCTGTGCAGTTGTTCATTATCTATTTCTTGGTAGGTGGAGAACATTATCTTCTTAGCAAAAACATGTCTTATTGCACCAATATCAAGCCACTATTATTTAAAATTATTTACAAAGTTGACCTTAGAGATGATTATAGTCAAGCTCATTTTTTACTCTTTATTCGAGACGTTCTCAAATTTAGTGACATTGGCTTAAACTACCATTGCTTTTCAAGGTTATCTTGCTAAAACTTATTTTTATAATTTTCAAATTGGTGTCTAATCTTATTATAGATAAAGTTTTTTCCATTGAAATTAGTAGCAATGCCTATACACTTTGGAGCAATATTTTTCTTTCAATTTTTATTATGGGATTTCACCACTTGTTCAACCACATTTGTTTTAGTGCTATTGAGGAAAAGCTTGTTATTCTCTCATATAACTTTTTTTTTTTTTTATCCTTAATGTTGAATGAAATCTTCAACTCTCATCTATTTTAACTTATGCTTAAAGTATTTTTTAAGTCTTTTCAAAATGATAGTAATTTCTCAATAATAGCAACAACTTGGAATGACTTACTCATATTCATCTCCTCAACATGAATTCATGCAAAATGAATTGAAACTCTTGTACTTAACTAATCAATGTCCTTGAATCGACTATCATGAAGTCAAAAAATCAATCAACTATGAATTTTTTTCATACTAGCATTATCAACTCATAATTCTTTAGCACTATTAACAGAACTATATACATCATAAAGTGAATTATCCAAGCTATTCAAGATATAATTTTTACATGAAATCGTTGTGCTTTCATGTATTAACAACTATCATAATAATGGGATCAGACTCCTCACCTAACAACTTTGATGTATCTCTTGTCAAGAATTTTACCATGTTCAATTTGGTAAAATAAAAAACCATATTTTGATTTTTATCTTTTTAAATTTCCAAAATTGAAATTCTCAAGTGGGTCATTATGCATTACAAAAGATGATGGTATAATCCTCCATGCCAAAACACTACTTGTTAAAGCAACATTCTCTTGAGCATAACTCATATTTTGCTACAATAATAACCAAAAATAATTGGATTATTCTTTATATAATAATACATAAATAAATAATCTAATTAACAAAAGTCCAACTAAACTAAAATTAAAAGTTGAGAATTACATATAAAAGCCAAGAATTATATATATTCCAACTATATAGATAAAATAAATACAAATTTTAGAACAATGTAGATAAAGTAATTGTTGAATTTTGTATGAAAAAGAAGAAGAAAAAAATAAAAAACATTCTTATCAAGGACTATATATTTTATCTTTAAAACTAAATTGTCCATCAATTTGTGCAAAATATCTAAACACAAATAGTTTCTCATGATTCAAACAACAATACCTCAAATAGATGAATATCTTATCTAAGCTTACAAAGTAGAAAAATGACATGACTTTTTCTCTACAATAGTCGAACCAAAAGCTAAAACTAAATAATAGGCTAAAAAGAAGAAGAATAATACAACAAACAACTAAAAAATAAATTAAATGGTATAATATTTTCTCTATTTTCTTGTTTATGACTAAAGTCCTCCTATCCAATGTTCATATAGGAGATTTGGGATTAAAATTGTTGCTAGAATTAATTCAATTTAGTAGATCGAATTCCTGTCACTTTAAACAATTAAAGTCTGGCTCTTTTTTTTTTCTTAACATAAAAACTTAAAAATAATTTTTTAATGTTTTAAAAAAAATAAAAAATCATCCATGAATGAAAATCTAATCAAACAATGTATTAAAACTAAGGTAGTGTTTGATATGTTGAACAATAATGGATCAAACATGATAATTTTTTTGTGAAGTTGTTTGGTGCATTTTGGACAATACAAAAATTAATTTTTTTTTCTAGTCCAAGGTTGTTCTAGTGATGAAATTTGTGTCCTATTAAACAGACTAAAATAAGGTTGTTTAATTCTCTATGCAAAAGTTAACTTGGGTTAATACTAGTCAACTTAAGGATAAAAATAAATATAATCGTAGTTTTAAAACCCAATTGTGGCGTTAAAATAGGGTAAAGTTTAAGTCACACGTTAGGTTGACTATTAACCTAGGTCAATATAAGAATAAAAATAGTCATTATCATAGTTTTAAAACTTGAATTGAGGGAAGACATGACTCAGGTCATAGGTTGGGTTAAATATTAACTCCAGTCAACATAAAGATAAAAATGATTATTTTAATAATTTTAAAATCTGACTCGAGAGTCGATCTTGAGCAAGACCCAAATCAGGTTGACCATTAACCTGGGTCAATATAAAGATAAAAATGATTATTATTATAGTTTTAAAATACGACTCAAGTGTAAATTCAGGAAAAGGCTCGGGTCGTAGGTCGGGTTGACTATTGACCGGGTCAATGTAAGAATAAAAATGATTATTATCATAATTTTAAAATCTAACTTGAAGGTTAACCATTGACTTGGGTCAACTTAAGAATAAAAGTGATTATTATCATAGTTAAAACCTGACTCAAGGGTCAACTCGGGATAACGTTCAGGTCATGGGTAGGGTTGGCCATTGATTTGGGTCAATATAAGGATAAAAATAAATATTATCAAAATTTTAAAACCCAACTTGGAAACCAAGTTGGAGCCAAGTCCGAGTCTGGTTGATCATTAACCCGAGTCAATATAAGGATAAAAAGTGATTAATATTGTATTTTTAAAACTTGACTCGAGGATCAATCTAATGCAAGGCCTGAGTCACGAATCAGGTTGACCATTGATCCAAGTCAACATAAAGATAAAAATGGTTATTATCATAATTTTGAAATCTGAATAAAGGATCGACTTGGGGCAAGGTCAAGATCACGAATCGAGATGATTAACCCGGATTGACTCAAGACAATATAAGAATAAAAATGGATGTTATCATAATCTTAAAAATCAACTTGAAAGTTTACTTGGGGCAAGGCCTAAGATACAAGTTAGGAGGGTTAACTCGAGTTGATCAAGGTCAGAAGTTAGGAGGGTCAACCCAAGTTAATCGAAATTAAACAAAAAATCATAACAGCCTTATTTTGATGAAAAAGATTAAAAAAAAAATCCAAATCCATATTTTATTTCAGGTCAACCGGGTCACAGGTTAACTTAAGTTTTTGACCGAGTGAAGTCAGATCAACCTTTCCTCTATTTTTTCTTACACTCATATTGGTCCAAATCTCAATTTGATTGGGTCTTGTCCGGTGTCTACAAAACACAAAATAAAATAAAGTGTTCATTCTAAAGCACTCCAAACACAAGACATAATAGTTATTTGTCATATATCTTGTCTAGCAAATCATTTTTTATCTAATATATAATATCTAATATATCAAATATTATCTAATAAATTTAATAAATCTAGATAAATAAATAATTTTAAACTAATAAAAAATAATTTTTTATATTAAAAAATTATTTAACTCAAATAACAATCATAACCCGAGTAGGGAATGCATATGTTTTTAACAAAAACAAGTTGACATTGTTTAGTTCCTCTCTCCTAAGGATCCATTTTTAACTTTTGCACAATTATATAAGTCATTAGAAATGCATATAACATTTCAATATGGGTTTAAAGCTTTTATATTTAAAAATTTATGAAACAATATTTTTTTAAATTAATTTTTTTATTAATCTGAAATTAATTTTATACATATTAATAGTTCATGTTACAAATAAAAATAATTTTAAATAACTCTTGACCTAAAATATTATTTAAAAGTTAACTCAATTTTTAATTTGATCTCGAGTGTAATCATAGACGATGTCATAACTAATTTACCAACAAAAAGAGTTTTGAATCAATGTGTTTTAACTTCAATCTTGAATGCGACGTGATGGTGTTGGTGTTATTTCCAACTAGAGTGGTATATAACAATAAAAGTATGAGTTTTCATTAAATAAAAAATAATTAAATAAAATAATTAAAAAATAAAAAATAAAAACTTTAATAATTAAGTTTGTAGATGGTTTATTCTCAATTTTTTATATTATTCTATGTTCTTATACTGATTCAAGTTGGAATAAGTTCACTAATATTAATCTATGTATAAAATTAAAAGAGGAAAGAATTGTATTAATTGATGGGTTTAAATATATACATAGATAAAAAGAAAGAAAAACATGGAGGTAAATTAAAATACATTATAATAAAAAAAAACAATTTAATTTATCACGCGACCATGAATCCATGATATCTTTGGTTTTTATTATATGGTACTCACCCTCCAATCCATGGAGATTTGAAATAAATCTCTCTGAACTTGCCTGCCACTAGAATTCTTGATATTTGCGTTCTTTATAAAATGTGTCGACATCAATTTTTGAGTTATTTGAATTAGAATTTAAGCAAAGCAACTCAATGACAATAAAATACTAGATTTGGCCCACACCTTCCATTAGCAGAGGTGTTAAAAACCAACAAATATTATATAAAATTAGATAATATAAATATAATAAACAATAAATCAAAAGATCTAAAAAATAAATATTATAAATTAAATAGCATATTAAAATTTTTGAAATTCAGTCAATTTGATCCAATTTATACATTCTTTACTTTTAGTTCACATCTATGAAAATTAGCTATACATTTGTAAAATTTACATAAAAATTAGTTTAATATGATATATTTAATTTATCGAATTCAAAAAAATCGAATGAATTGAGTTTATAATTTGTAAAATAGTATAAGTTGGATTAAATATAATTATAAGTTTAAATTAAACAATTATATCCATAAACCCCTTAATTATTAAAAAGAACTATAATTTAAAAAAAAAATCTTTATAAAGCTAATATGAGAGAATTTTTTTTTTTTAAAAAAAAAAGAAGTTGAGATCTTCAATTAATTTATTTGCCTCTATGATGATTCCGTGAATTCATAATATAATTGAAATATTCATGCATAGACCAGGTATTACGTCAGCTGTGCTGGGGATAATAACGACCACCAGAATCTAATTGTCGGCCACGAAGACATACCATGCTATTAATTACTATAAATCGTTCAAGGTTCAAACAAGAATTAGTTCATTGATTACCCGCAGCTGACCATGAGAAAGTGTTGTCAATTTTTTCACGATAAACTCTATGATACACCCTTTATTGGTCCCTTTTTTCGGAAATAATTTAAAAAAAATTATTTTTTATTTTAAATTAATATTTTTATATTATTTTTACATACTTACTTCTATCAAAAAATAATTTTTTTAAATAAAAAATATTATTTTAATATATTTTTAAATAAAAAACTTTTTCTATATTCCTCGGCAAACATTAATGCCATCTTGAAATTGTTTGTCGTGAGTTAGAGGAACCACGTCAGAGAATCATTCTAGAGGCTACAACTTCCTCAGGACATACAGAATGGTCTCAACTGAACAAAATTTTGCCACTCTCCACAGACTGCTCCAGGCTTGAAAACACCCACTGGAAGTGCTGACAAGATGATCGTGCCAAGGCCCGCATGGCAATCAGTGAGCCACAGAAGGAAGATTGTAACAATGTTATAAAAGTTGAATGGAAGGAACAATCTTCTTTGCATCATTACAGAAAATAAATTTTACAAGGTAGGAAATACGAAGGACTACCTCTATGAATCAAATCCTTTATATTAAACACTTACAATTTCATGGATGAGAAGAAAAAAGGAAAGAGCATAGAAAACAAAAAAGGTGAGTAACCTCAGTGTCTCAAAACCGAACCTCCGTCTTCCGCACTGATGAAATATGGACTTGTGAGAGAACCACGCGAAACAAGGCCAAACAATTCTGCACCCAAGGTGGTCACCAGTCAACACCTTTCTATCCTTCATGAAGGTAAACTCAGTTTACACCAGTCAGAGCTCTCAACCAGCTGCAGTGGCCCAAGGGCTTGTCCCACTGGCAATGGCAACAGATGAGATGAACTTCGAGACAAGCACAGCTTCATTGCTTACAACCTTAGAGGTCGCCACATCTTCCAAGCGCTTCCAAGTTAAATCTCTTTTCTCCCGTGTCTCCATCTGTTTCACTTCATCTTCTTCAAATTTGACCAAGGATTCATCAAAAATTTCTTGATCAGCGTCTGAGAATATCTTCTTGACATTCAGGGTCAAACTCTGAACAGCTTGGTTCCAATGCCCCCTTGTGTTTCTCTCCAAAGCTGGGAAGATTATAGGCAGTATCACTCTGCGATTCTGCGTGATCAAATTTCTTATGTGATCATTGTTCCACAAAAACAAGGCACGTTCTGCAACCTGCCACAATACCAGATTAAGATAATCCATATGAACAACCAAAGTTCAAATCCAAATCCTTCACATGGAGCGCAGAAATTTAGTTAATAACAGGGAAAATAATATGTAAATCCATATGATTCTATCAATATGGATTTCAGCAAGCCAGCGTAAGCTCTAAAGTGAAAATATCTACTACAATGGATGTGAAACTGACTGCACGCATGCTGGAGTGAGTCTCACTCCAGCATCCTTCATTTCTTCATATTAAAACCTCAATGTAATGCACATGCAGATTTGAGAACCGAAAAGCATGCTTATTGTGATAAAACTTCAGCAAATACATCAATGAACAAAGACAGATCATAGCAAAATCACGAGTGATTTGCACTTGGAGAAAAACCAGACAGTAGAAGCTTCCTCAAACAAGGCTAAAGGTGAACCATATTCACGGCATAAAATACTCTTTACATCCTCTATTACAATACAAATGATGAACTTTCAGCATCTAGACATTCAACAGATTTTCAGAAAAAGAAGTGCATTGGCTTTTTCTTCCAATCATTGCCCCACCTAGAAGCATAAAATTACAGTGGGAGTGCTGAACAACACATACTTGTAATGATAATGCAAATGTATAGAAATGATTTTGTCGCTTGTAAATTGTTAAAAATAAATTAGCTTCTTGGCCTCATTAAGTGTCAAATTATCTATTAGTGTTCTCGGGTAGTTCCATGAAAAAGCATCTGCAAGGTGGACACTTAAGCTAGCCTTTTCTTACTTGGACTGCTGCTGCTATAGGGAAGATTATTATGGTGATAGCATAATCACTAAGAAACATACTACTATTGAGTGGTGATGTGTGAAAGAGATGTGATATGAGGATCTGATAAAGGATATGGTGGAGAATATAGAAAGGCAACAAAGTAAATTAATATTTGATTATTTAAAAATTTTAATGTTGTATTAGTTACATGACCCATGCGATGCCATGGTTATTTTTTTTATATTAAAAAAATAAAAATCTAAAAATGTTAGTTCTTCATGTAAAGCTATATCCAAGAATCCTAGGTTTGATTGCAATACCTGACCCAAAAATAATATTTATAATATTAATAATAACATAAAACTCGCATGACCTAAGTTTAAATGAGTTTGGTTACAATACCAGATCTACTAGCCTTGGATGTAGGTCTAGCTGTAAGGTTGTGTTATAAAAGTGTGATAATTAAATAGATTAATGAAAAAGAAAAAAAACCAATAGGAAGAAAAAAACTAATGAAGAGAAAGAAGAAAATCTGAATTAACTGAGTTAACCCTTTAAATCAAGTTAACCCGGCAAATCGGGGATTCGTGTCATGAAAGTTTAATAACTAAATAAAAAAAATTAACAGGTTAACTAGGTTAAACCGTCAAACCAGGTTAACCCGTCAAGCCCAGGATATATATCATGAAAGTTTGATAATTAAATTAAAAAAATTTAATATTAACAAACTAAACTAAATGAAAAAAATTAATTAAAAAGAAAAAAAGCAAAAAATAAAATTCGGGTTAACCCATCAAACTCGGGATTCGTGTCATGAAAATCTGATAACTAAATAAAAAAATTAACATAATAAACTAAATTTAAAAAATTATTAAAACAAAAAAACAAAAACAAAAAAATTAAAAAAAAGAAGCTCAGAATATCTTAGTATATGTTGTTGTTGTTGTTGTTGTTGTTGTTGTTGTTGTTGTTGTTGTTGTTGTTGTTGTTGTTGTTGTTGTTGTTGTTAGCATGGAAAAGCTACAGTGTTTTCCCCACGCCTTTATTATATTATTATAAGTATAATTATAATATATAAGCACAGGCGTGGGGAAAGCTCTAATGTTTTCCCCACGCCTTTTAGAGTATTACTTGATGATCATTCTAGATTTTTATTATTAAATTCAGAAATATTAGCATTTATTATTTAGAAATTAAAAATTCCCAATTAATCAAATAATTAATATTATAACTTCTGCAGTAGCTGAGTTACGGTTGCAAGATTTCTGTTAAGAGTTGGATTTGTTGAATTATGTCTAAATCAGAGACACAAGTTCCTAGGCATGGCGGGGGACAGCAGGGGCACTTGTGAAAGATGAGAAGTGGAGGGCTATTGTGTTATTCATTTCATGGACTATTGGCGTGAACAAAATGTCCCCATTATGGAGTGGAACTCCCATCATAAAGACATTAGCTCAAGTTGTAAGGCCCTTGTACAGATGGATGCTTCCATAATACTCATAATGGTAAGTTAGGCTTCTCATTGATTTTATCTCAAGGGGTAATCTTATATACTTCCCATGAGCTGAGTGCACCCCTAAGTATCATCTCAGCGAGAAAAATCATGGCACTTTACACAGCCTTCTAGATTTGGATATCAAATAGCAAATTAAATACGACAATGGAGTCTTGAAAGAGCATATTGAAAGGCTCTTTCAGGTATTGAATACTTAGTCACATGAGAAGAGGATACCTATCAAAGATGCATGATAAGAAAAATATGGCAAATGACGTGGAAAAGAAAAGCTAATTCTGTTAGATCCCTTTATGATTTCACATTATTTGCACATGTTAATTCTCTATTACATGGAAAACCCAAGAGCAAACAAAGTTATCAATGGAATTGCATGTTTTTTAAACCAAGACAAATGTCTACACCTCTCTTCATCAATATCATAAACCCAACTTGTACAATTCAGTGCAGAAAAATTACCGCAACCAAGGAAGCACATAAACGCAGAAAAACACAAATCCCTTGTAAAACTCTGAAAATCCACAAATTTCTAACTAATTACGAAGTGATCACAAAGATATCAAATTTCTAACTAATTACAAAGTGATCACAAAGATATCAAACTCTCAATTTCATACACACAGATAAAAAGTGGTACAAATAACTAGGTGATAAACTACACGTGCACCTATCCAATTTGGAATTCATATATCCTCATGAAAATTATTAAAAAATCATCTAATGTGAGATGGCAAAAATAATAATTAAACAAGTTTCAGATGCAATGAAATGAAATGCAAGAATGATCAGTAATTACAAATATAATGTCAATAACGAGATGATAAATGCACTTACTAAGCAGCAGAAACAATAAAACAGTAGAAGCTAAAAAAAAGGCTTAATCTTTTATCAACAGACAAACACAAAAATAATAACCATTCTAAACCCAGTACCTGAAAATGTGAGCTGTTGAGGCAGCGACCAATTTGATGGAACAAAGGGACCATGCACCGTTGAAACTCTGCAGACTGAGTAGCCTCTAAAACTTCCTCCAACTCACCAAGAAACATAACTTCCTTGGAACTATTAGTCATGGGCCAATACTTCAACAGACCTCGGACTACAGTATCAGCCAGCTTGAAATCTTTCTCCACAAATTGAGTTATACAATATGACAGTTGCTGATGATACATTGATACACATTTTGGCTTGTGAAGTGGAATTAAGGCACGAAGAAGGAAAAGCTTGTGTTCTTCCTTCAATGGCAAAGCAAACCCATTAATAATGCTGCCCAATATCTCAAGCATTTCTGCAATCCCGTTATGCCTCTCCGTCTCGAAAATGAATATGTAAAAGATATTGTTGATAGCTTTTCTAATGAATGGTCGATGTACCATGAACTTTCCATAAATACGATGGAGTATCGTCTTCAAATACTCCCTCTCTCTTTGGTCTTCAGAATCAAATAAGTCCAGCAATCTCAACACAAATGAATGGTCAATGTATCTCTTGGCGAGCTTGGCATCAGTCTCTGATGAAGCCACAAATCTAAGCAGAAAATCATACACAATCTGAAGATGAGGCCAAGCAGGCTCCATAGCTGGTTCTTCATCTTCAGGATCAAACATTTCTAGAATCTTGTTATCATGGTTCATAGATGGAAGTGTTCTAAACAAATTGGCTGCCACCATCCTCGTAATTTCTTGCATTGCAATCTCATTGAACTTTGAAGTAACAGTTGAAATATAATCAAGAAGCTCATGCAAAGTCTGCCTCTTAATGTCCTTCTCTTTAAGATTCTTAGAAGGATCACTAAAATCAAACACAACGCAACACATATTCAACTTCTTCATAAAGAGATTATGCTTCTCCGAGTTAGGAACATCACGAAAGCTAGGCAATGCTTCATAAACCCCAGAAGTCATCAAAGGACCCAATTGAGGAGCTGACTTATTCCCTTGATTCCCCTTGCTATACGGTACCAGGCTCCCAGTGTTCACGCGTGAAGCGCCCGAGCTCGGATTCGAAGATTTGGACGAATTGGCAGAGAGCTTTGAGTTGTTAATGGAACCGGACCCATTAGATGAGTTCAAGGACGAGTGGGCATGGAGTCCACCGTCATTGTTTGAATCGTTACTGGATGCTTTTGAGGGTTTTCGAGGTAGCTTACCCAATATCTGTTTGATCATATCTTGTTGCTAAGCCAAACCCTAAGCCCTAACCCTAATCCTAATGTATTCCCAGCAAATAAAAACCAAAGCTTCCACCTTGAAAACACCAAAACTAATCCATTTTTCACAGCTAGGCAACAGAAGAATAATCAAATTTGTACATTTAAAAAAGGCTATCCATGTAAGACTCTTAAAATTCAAATTCCTACCTCAGGATTCATCAACAAAGCAGGGAAAAAAAACCCAACTGAGGAAATTTCATATACAGGGGGGAATTACTTACATTGATGACATGAACAGAGAGATCTGAGAAAACCCTAGAAATTTGTTCTGAGATTGATAAACCCACAATTTGATTTGAGAAAGAGGGGGGAAAACAACATGAACAAGATTATCAAATAAAAAAAGAGTCAAATTAAAATTTTACGACAGGAAAAAATAGGGAAGTGGGAGTTGCATTTATAAAAATAGTAAGATTTTTTTGTTCTTTGTTTCTTGCTGTGTGCCAAGTTTAGGAAAGGGTAAATTTTAGATAGCCCAAAAACATAAGAATCGAAACGCCGGACTGAACCCAGCCCGGCATGCTTAGCCGCAGCCTAACTCGGATCCAGTTTTACAATCAATTAAAAAAAAAAATTGAACGGGTGTGATTTTGTTAAAAATTTAGATTAACAATTAAAAAAGAACACATTAATTCTTTTTTTTTAAATAAATTTAGATTAATATGTTTTAGATATTTCCACGGGTTGACTCCAAAATAAATTTAATGATTTTATAATTTTATAATTTTAGTTTGTTAATAACTATTTTTAGATACTTTTCTGTCTGCTTTTCTAAATTATTTATTTTTGATGGATTTATCTTTTTCAACCTCGTCATGTATTTTGCATAGGTGGAAGAAGGATAACAATGGAACCCATTATCTATTGTCTTCGTATGAAATTGATTTATTTATTTGACTAACTTCTCCTCCCATCCAAGTCATCATATGATATTTATTTGTTACGTTGGAATCTATTATCTTATGTTTTTTTTTTTTAATGAATATTGTTGAATTTTTTGATGTTTTTTTATTTTTTTTAATGAATATTGTTGAATTTTTTGCTTCTTTTAAGCATATATTAATATTAAAACATGTCATTAGCTTGGCGTGGAGTTCATTAAACCTTTCAATAGAATTTAAATCTAAATTATTATACAATATACATGCATACCTCTAAAAAGTTATGAGGAGGATTTTTCACATTGAGTTGTTTTTTTGGATGATCAACTTTAAGCTATCATGCAACATGCTCTTTTAAGTTAATTAGGCCATTATAGTTGTCCAGACTTATTTTTATGAAAATATAGTCCTTAGAAATTAAATATTTAATATTTGTTTGGACAAAGGAAAACCTCTGCATTAATAGGGGTTGTAGTTATTCTCTTAAGTATGCTCATGTATAAACTTGTTAAGGTGAAAATGTTTGATTTTTTTATTAGATTGTCAACACAACCTGAGTAAGGTATTCTACCTAACTAATGAGTTGTTGAAGGTTTGGTTAGGTAGAAGTATTTGCGGTAACAAGTAAATTTATCCTAACAAGTAAATTTATCCTACATCTTGACCTAGATGTGTCTTGGTCATGTGCCATAAAATGACCTAGGAATATTAAATACAAGTTTTAAAAACTAGTGATTCTTTTTATCTCTTTTCCACAAATAGAATCAATGATGAAGTCCTAAAAAATCCTATTTTAGAAGTAAAATTTATATGTTGGATAATCAGTTAATCTCTTGATTCTAGCAATTTAATTTATTTTTTCTAGTTAAGATGGTTGGCAATTTGTAGTTAGTGCTTGGTAGACTAAGGTGATTAATACCATCAAAAGGTCTTTTTTTTTTTAGATTTGAGGATTCTCATATATTTAAAGTAAACATCTTTTTAGAAAAAAAGTATAATAATATTTTTTAAAAAATAAACTTTAAAAAATATATATATTACAAATATTAAGAATGAAAATATTATGAACTTGAAGCTAGAAAAATTCATCAGATATTTATATTTCATGAGTTATATATATATATATATATATATATATATATATTAATAGAAAGGAGGGGTTAGAGTATTATTTTTTTTTAATAGTAATAACAAGTAATAATATGGTTTTTTTTAAAAAAATTGTACATATAAAGGTGCAGAAAAAGTAAAATCTATAATGTAGCTAAATTCGTAGCGTTGAGCTCTCCTCCAAAGTTGAATCCATGAGGTTGGAAACTTCTCCGGCAAAGCTCATAGCTTTGGGCTCATTTCCAAAGCCGAAAGGTGAGCTATTTCTTAAGGCTAAATCCACGAGGTTGGGCTCTTCTACAAGATTGAACCCATGCGATTGGACTATTTCCTAAGCTAAGCCCATGGAGTTTTTACGCCTTCTAAAGTTTTCTAGACCCGTTAAATACGAGTTCATCAATTTCAATTGCAGTAATTGGAGGAGAGGTCATGCCCGTAGAGAAAGCCGGAAATTTGTGTGTTCTGTTTGATGTCTGGGCCCTGTATGGTGGAGTTGTTGCTGGTTGTATATCTGACAAATATGAAGCTCCAGTTAAAATAGCAGCCGGTTTCATGGCTGTTGCATTCCTTCAATCTTACTATACCAAAAGTTTGGAAAGGTCTTGCAGCTTGTGAACTCTACACTTATGGTGATCGCTGGCTTCTTCGTAGGTGGGTCGATTACTCTTAATCACAACTGCAGTCTCTGCTGAGCTTGGCACATATGGTTCCAATAGAAGGAATCCTCGCGCCCTGGCAACAACGACTACCATTATTGATGGCACTAGAACAATCGTTGCAATTTTTGGCCCTTATCTCACTGTGCTTATTCTTCCAACAGAGGGATGGAATGTAGTTTTAGCGATGCTTGCAGCTTGTTTTATCACTACACTGCATGTTTTAATGCCTTAAATTTCTGTATTAACAAGAGTGTTTGTTTTTATGGTTAAAAAAGGCTTTTGAAAATTTTTAAAATCTTCTTTTTTTTTGTTTCCAATTTTTTTTGTTTTTTAATAGTTTTAATATGTTGATAATAAAAATAAATTAAAAAAATATTATTTTGATACAAATTCAAATAAAAAATTATTTTAAAAAACAATTACTATTATAATTTTAAATATTATCTTGCCAATAAAGAAAAAGGCATAGACATTAAGGTGAGGCAATGATATGCACAAAAAACATGAGCAAAGACACATTATACCATTATTACTAACATATAAAATTGTATAGGTTTTTCATGTATATTTCTTGAAAGATAAAATTGTATTTTTATCAAGTTTTAAAAATAAAAAATAAATATCGTAACTAATTTATCTATTAAAATTTGATCAAAATATCAAGAATCTCACAACAACTATTTTGTTATTTGGAGTGTTAGGATTTAGTTGTAAACTTTAATATTTAAGAATATAAAATTACATAGTAAAGTATAACATAAGGTATTAAAGATACAAAATAAGATATAAATATAATGCTAAAATTAGAATCTTATAATGGTTAGGATTTAACATAAAAATGTAGAGACTTTTTCACAAAGAAAAATTTTTCTTAAACTGTAGATAAGACCAACAAATAAAAATAAGACTTAGATAACAATTAATAGATAATATAGCTAATCTTAGATAAGGTGCACTAGGGGTGATATATTCCTTGTACAACTATTTATTTTACCCAGACTCTCATAAACTATAAGTTTTCTAGTGACCATGATAACTAGATGATGACTCCTCTAATCATAGCTTTATAATTAAATCCTAAAACCCGTTATTCTAGAAGGCAGCTTTGCCATCTAACGTTGTGCATGTCACGATAATAAAATTATGTTTTTATCTCTTATATAATATTATATATTTGTTTAGTATGCATGCTAGTATTTTTGTTTTTATTACAAGTTTTTCTTGAAATATAATATTGCATACTTATAAACTAAACATTTTCAAAAATAGTTTAATAATTTTGACTTAGAAATTTAAGTTTTTTTTTCTTTATTTATTTTAGAGAAAGAGAAGACTAATTTATTCTTTATTTAAAGAAAATATTTGACCACCCCTCCTATTTGAAAGGTAAGTTGATGTATTTATTTAAGGATTTTTAGATATACGGCAAGTTTAGTTTTGATTTTTAGAATATCCAAGTATGGATTTAGAATATTGAATTATTGGATACAACTTTGCTTCTTCTTTTTTTCACTCTTTATTTTCTTACTCATTTTAATTTGTTTTCGCGCTCCATTTTTTCTCATCATTTCTTCTTTTTCTTCTTTTTTCTTTTTTTGGCTTACACTTGATGTTATTTTCTCTTTTTTTACCTCATATTGAAATAAAAAGAAAGCATGCAAAACACTAAAAAGATTAAAAAGTTCATAAAATAGCAAAACTTCAAAGAATTGAAGAAATTTTTATTTTTTAAAAAATATATTTTGAAAAAAAATATATTTTTCTTAAAAATATCTTTAAAAAATAGGAGATTGAAAATGATAATAATGAAAATGTTTAATGTTTAAATCATTAAACATTTGAACAGTTGAACGCTTGACTTGTCCACCAAGTTTGAACATTTAAATATTAAACATTTTTACAAATTTGATGACACGTAAACCTAACTTGTCTTCTGGTTGCTCCCTTGACTTGTCCACCAAGTTTTAACGTGTTTGACCCCGTAAACATCTTAATAAAAAAAAAGGTTGACCTTGTGAGCATGGGAAAGAATGAAACGAGTCTTAGAAAAGAATTGAGAAAAAAAAGAGGGTTTTTTTCTATTTGTTTCTTCATGTTTGGTTTGCCTGGATTTTCAAGAAAGATTTTAATAATGTGATATTCAAAGAAATGTGAATCAGTAAATATGAAGGTCTTGTAATAGAATCCTAACATAAAAAAGCTTAAATTAAATTGATATTTTTTTTAAAGTAATCTAAAAATCATATTCTCTATGTAAAAATAAGATGAGACATGCCCCATTTCAATCCAAGAGTTACTACTTGGAATTTTTTGTTATGGGTTTTTTTTTCTATTTAAATTATGAATTTCAATTTAATTAAGGTTTTACTAATGAGAATGCTTTTCTTGTATTTAAATAACTTTGTAGGCTATTTTTTCTAAAAGATATCCGAGTTTACTCTGTATCTCTATAAATTGAGGTTGGAATTTTAGAGTTTAAGAAATCTTAGTTTTCATTCACCATGTACACCATGTCAATTGATATAGAGTGTTTCTTTGATAGATAAAAATGATAGCAACCTATTTTGTGAGCCATCTAGGACATTATAAGAGCACACAAGGCAACAAATGATAAACAAAAATGATAACAACCCATTTTGTGAGCCATTTGGGAGATAGTTTGGAGTAAATATTGACAATAATTTCAAATAACTTAAGCATTATTTAGAAACTCAGTACAAACCGTATTCCATGAAAATTCAAAACTTTTTTTTTGCTTCAATTTTATTTTATTTTTTGTTTCGGATCGTTTAATGTTTTGATATCAAAAATAATTTTTTTAAAATAAAAAAATATAATTTTGATATATTTCTAAACAAAAAGTACTTTGAAAAGCAACTATTATCACACTCTTAAATATCCTCTTAAAACATCTAGTTCAACTTGCAAAAGGCCCAAATAGGAACTATGATGAGAAAAAGAAGATCCATAGAGACTTCTATCAAAGCAAACCAAACCTTAGATTTATTCCGGCCTTATGTTTATACAGGCAATGATGCAATCAAACTTTTTACTTACATGTTCTATAATAATTATTAAAATGTTGTTAGAGATAAAAGTTTACTTTTATTTTAACAAGATTCCTTGTTAAAATTATTGATGTGTTCAAAAATAATTATTAAAAAGTTGTTAGGGATGAAAGCTTACTTTTATTTTAATAAGATTCCTTGTTATAAAAAAAAGAGAGTAGGATTTATGGTGGTTTAAAGTTCTAAAATATAGAATTTGCACGAGTAATTTTAATCTTATCATGACAAGTTTAGAGATAATTATTAATTTTAAAATTTATAAAAAAAGACTGAAAATATTTTATACTAAAAAGATGTGCAATTAGATTGCTATTATTTGCCTTATATTCAATATTATAAAATAACAAGGATGAAAAACATAAAGAAAATCTCATATCTTTAAAGTAAACAGTTTTAATATCACAATAGCAACAACCACCACACTATAACACACATTGCTATGCTTGTTGATGTTTTATCTACTAATGATGGAAAAAAAATCAACGAAGCTCCTAAATTAGTATCATGTACTTATTCTCAAAGTTTTGAAGCATTAAAAAAAATTAAATATACTTCAAATTAGACAATCTTCAAGAAAAAAAATAAAAAAGCACAATCAAACATCATCAATCACATTGTTCCCCGTGAAAAGAGATAGTGATACATGTAAGAAGTAGAAATATTGGTGGAGGTACAAAATTCTTTTTTACTAATAGAATATATACATGCTTGCATAAAAGACACAGAAGAATTCTAATACAAGACTTGAAAAAACAAATATGTGGGATCAGAGTCTAGTAGTGACCTTATCAGAATCCAGAGGTGAAACAAATTGAAAAAAATGTTGATATAGTAAGAGAATTATTTTTTAACATATAATTTGCTGAAAATTAAAAATAATATATTCAAAGTATATTTCCTTTTCAAATGGAGGATTTAAATTTCTAACTATAAACTCGAGGATGAATTCTTTTTGATCTTGAAACCCGGTGACAAAAGTCCTAGCTAAAGAAGTTGTTTGGACAAGTCGATTTGTTTTATAAAAATAAATTATAACTTTTGATTTGATTGAATTAAAATGTTTCTAAAATATTGTAATAGCTCCATTCTCTATAGAATAAGATTGTTTAAGATAGCTTCATTCTGTTGGTAACATGCCCAAATTCAGTGTGGAAGCTCCTGCTTGGAATTTTCTTTATTTTCCTATTTTTATTCAAATTATGTTTTTCAATTTAAATTATAATTTTTAATTTCATTAAAATTTCACTAATTATAATATTTTTTATATTTAAAAAGTCTCTATTTTTCATATAAAATTATTAAATTACAAACTTTTCAGAAAACATCAAAATCTAATCTCTATTTCCATGCAGTTTGAAGTAGTAGTTTCGAGGCTTGGAAAACCTAGTTTTTACCTCTACTATATGCCACGTCAAATCATGAAAATAAATGGAGTGAATTATATCTAGCCCTATAGATTAGCAGAATTAATTATTTAGTCCTTATGATTTTAGAAACTATATATATTTAATTCTTGTGTTTTCACGTTCTTTTTCTGTCAATTTATATTGCCTTCCAATTCAATTTCATTTTTTATTTTAAGAAATTAAAAAAAAAAAAGAAGAAGAAGAAGAAGAAGAAGAAGAAAAGGCAGATAAAATGGAAAAATCGAAGGCATTTTTGGAAACAAAAAACTACTCAATTAAACATAATCAAAGAACTATTTAATTAATTTTTAATACTCTAATAATTACTTAATTTTTTTCGATAAACAACAGAAACCAAGTTATAATTCACTCAGAAAAAATGAATTGATCTCGAAACTAAAGTGATTCAAAGGCTGCCAGGATGATGTGCTAACTACTTGTCCATTTTATTTTGTGAAGGAAACTCCACCCCACACTCCCCAAAGACTGCCGCCTCAATGGCATGTTCTGCATTTTCACTTTTTCCCTAAGCTTATCAAACCCTACCATCAATGAATAAATGTAGCTCTAGATTAGTTATTGGAAAAACACAGAATGTTTTATATCTCTTTCTGATATGAGATTGAAACTATTATTATGCATCAAATTCTATGTAAGTTTTGGTAACAGCAGCACGCATTTCTTTGGTGAATCCAACTTCCCAGAGATGTAAGCTTTCCCAATAAATAGTTTAGGAAACTTTTCCAGCTGATAATATAAACTCTCCCCCTTTTCCTTGGCTTGCTGGAAGCTACAGGTATTTCAGCTCAATGTTTTCAGATCAGCAAGGATGAAGTATGTGGAACATATCATTCCAAATTAGACAATGGAATCCTCTCCAGACCCTATAAAAAGAACAGTACACCCTCTTGTGATTTGCTTCAAAGAGGAGATTCCATCAAAGATCTTGCTCATCTCCCATCTTATCTATTTTTATCTTCCCTTTACTAATAAAAGGAAACGAACAAAGAACAACAATGCTATCATGACAAGAGTTGCAGAAAATCACAAGAAAACCTAAATGTTCTCTAAATTTTCAGTTCACTGTCGTGCTAGGTCCTTAAGATGAAGCACCTTTTTTTATGGGTGGAGACTTGCAAGGACATCAATGATCACAAAATCATCTCCGAAGCTCAGTCACACATACAGACACTTGTACACGATAATTAATAGAAAGCCTCTAGTTTGTGCAAACACAATTGCATAACATAACAACAAGGACGACAAGGATGGTGGAGCTAATGCAAGAACGTTTACTAACCCTTCGTTAAGCAACACAGCTTCAGTCACCTCTTCCTACGTTTTGTCTCCACCTAGCACAAGAGTAAAAGACAACCACATCAGAAAAAATTGAGAATAATAAAGCAGATTCAGCTATTTAATTTTTGCAGGAGACCAAAAACAACCAGTGAAACAATTGCTACGATCACAGACGTTCAGCAAATTAAAATTGTTTCCAATTATTAATTTTTGACCAAAAACAACCAGTGAAACAATTGCTACGATCACAGACGTTCAGCAAATTAAAATTGTTTCCAATTACATATTTTCCTTTCCTTTTCACCTGAACTTTAAGAAGTCACATTCTTACAGCCTTTGCATGTCTATTGGTTATGACAGCTTTTCAGTGACAGTTCTGCAATAGTTCCATTGTTTGAAATAATCCATCGCATGCAGTTTCTTCGTCTAACTATGATTTTCAAAAAAGAGAAAATCATTTTTCCTTCAAAGAACTTCCTTTTCATGAATTAGAATTCCAGAAAAATGCAGAGAAACCTATATGCACTTGGTTATTAAAATCCACAGTCCAATCTCTAGGTTGCTGATCAACATTAATCAAGCATGCATTTTTTTTAGTTCAAGTAGGAAGTTCCAATTTGACAAAAATCAGAGATCATCAATACCTAACCCTATGTCAGTTCCTCCCTCCATGTGTTTTTTCTAGCTTGTTAAGAAAGATGAGCTGCGGCCTAAGGCCAGGACACCATGTCAGGAAGAACTTCAGGAATACAAACACACACGCTTACAAATTACAAATCTTGCACATGCATTAAAATCTAATACAGCTATATGCCCATGTGGCAGAACTAAACATAAATTGAACAATACACGCTCACCATACAATTAATAAAATCTGGGGATAGAGAACTGTGATATTTTACAGAATAAACATCATGAAAACATGATAATGATGCAATAATTCATTTTTTGTAACAATTAGCATAAAAGTAAAGTTAGGCAATTTCTATCTGGTTATATGAGAGAAAGGAGCAAAGACCCCAAAAGTTCACATCATGTCCTCCAAGCCATTAAGGGTACGGGTGATCCTACATCTTGACTAAAACAATGATTTTTGTCTTAATGCCTCTCAATAGAGAGTTCCTTCCATTGTATAGAACCAAATAGCATAATACATCCCTAATTACAAGGCTGATTTCCAGCTCCAACCTAGCTAAATATGGAAATCATATACATAGCTATATAAGTAGCATACAATTAGAATCATGTCATTAATATGGCCTTAAATAATGTCAGCCCAGCCCATACCCTACTGACATCCCCTCTTAAATTGATGTTGGTTGATTAAGAAGCATCAATTTACTAACCAAAAATTGATGGCATTGTTGGGTCATATCCTAGGTAAAGATGTCAACAAGATGAAGATCTGTGAAAAAATGCGGAAGAGTGATGATCTAGGTATCCATCGCTTCCCGAATAGAATGACAGTCCACTTGAATATACTTCGCACGCTCATGAAAAAAAGGATTGGCCACAATCTGAATGACACTAGTGTTGTCTTCATTAAAAGGAGTGGGGTTGAGTTAAAAGAAGCCAAGCTCAGCTAACAGTCCATATAGCCAAACAATCTCAAAACAAGCAACAAACATAGCATGGTATTGGGATTTTGTAGAGGATTTGATCATACGTGCCTGCTTCTTACTCTTCCAAGAGATCAAGGAGTCGTTAAGAAACATGCACCATCCAGTAACAGAATAACAAGTATCAAGACAAACAACCCAATCAACACCACTAAATGCAACAAGGCTCAGTAACAAAGTAGTGAGTATCAAGACAAACAGCCCAATCAACATCACTAAATGCAACAAGGCGAGGAGTACTAGTAGGAAAGAATAATCCACAGCTAGGTGAGCCTCTGAGATATCAAATGATACAATAAATAACAGCTAAATGTAGACGACGTGGAGAATGCATAAACTAGTTAACCTGCTGAACCGCAAAAGAAATACCAGGTTGTTTGATCGTCAAATAATTCAAGCTCCTGAAGAACTTCAGGAATACAAACACGCACGCTTACAAATTACAAATTACAAATTACAAATCTTGCACATGCATTAAAATCTAATATAGCTATATGCCCATGTGATTGAAGGCAGAACTAAACATAAATTGAACAATACACGCTCACCATACAATTAATAAAATCTGGGGATAGAGAACTGTGATATGTTACAGAATAAACATCATGAAAACATGATAATGATGCAATAATTCATTTTTTGTAACAATTAGCATAAAAGTAAAGTTAGGCAATTTCTATCTGGTTATATGAGAGAAAGGAGCAAAGACCCCAAAAGTTCACATCATGTCCTCCAAGCCATTAAGGGTACGGGTGATCCTACATCTTGACTAAAACAATGATTTTTGTCTTAATGCCTCTCAATAGAGAGTTCCTTCCATTGTATAGAACCAAATAGCATAATACATCCCTAATTACAAGGCTGATTTCCAGCTCCAACCTAGCTAAATATGGAAATCATATACATAGCTATATAAGTAGCATACAATTAGAATCATGTCATTAATATGGCCTTAAATAATGTCAGCCCAGCCCATACCCTACTGACATCCCCTCTTAAATTGATATTGGTTGATTAAGAAGCATCAATTTACTAACCAAAAATTGATGGCATTGTCGGGTCATAGCCTAGGTAAAGATGTCAACAAGATGAAGATATGTGAAAACATGCAGAAGAGTGATGATCTAGGTATCCATCACTTCTCGAATAGAATGACAGTCCACTTGAATATGCTTCGCACGCTCATGAAAAAAAGGATTGGCCACAATCTGAATGACACTAGTGTTGTTTGCATTAAGAGTGGGGTTGAGTTGAAAGAAGCCAAGCTCAGCTAGTAATCCATATAGCCAAACAATCTCAGAACAAGCAACAAACATAGCATGGTATTGGGATTTTGTAGAGGATTTGATCATACGTGCCTGCTTCTTACTCTTCCAAGAGATCAAGGAGTCGTTAAGAAACATGCACCATCCAGTAACAGAATAACAAGTATCAAGACAAATAGTAGGAAAGAATAATTCACAGCTAGGTGAGCCTCTGAGATATCAAATGATACAACAAATAACAGCTAAATGTAGACGATGTGGAGAATGCATAAATTGCCTAACCTGCTGAACCGCAAAAGAAATAGCATGTTGTTTGATCGTCAAATAATTCAAGCTCCTAACTAGTTGACAAAACACAATAAGATCAGGAAGGAGGTCGCCTTCCTCATAATGATATTTCACGTTAACCTCCAAAAAAATATCCACGAAGAAGGTATCCTAAAGACCTGCCAAAGCAATCAAATCCTACGTATATTTATGTTGATTCAGGAATATACCAGAGGGAGCAATGTGAAGCTTCAACCCAAAGAAGTATATAAGCGAACCAAAGGTTCATCATATGAAATGAGGCCTAAAGATGTTGCTAGAGACAGGAAATCAAGATGGAATCTGTCTTAGTAATAACAATATCATCAACATAGATAAGAAGAAGAATAATACCCATAAATGTCTTGCAAAGAAACAAGGAAGAGTCATACTTGCTTTGCTGAAAAGAAAACTGAAGCAAGGTGGCTCGAAATTTGTCAAACTAGGCTTAAAGAGCCTATTTCGGTCCATATAAAAAGTGCTTCAACTTTCAGATATTCAAAGGAAGAATTGGAGATCACACTAGGAGGTAGTGTCATGTAAACTTCCTCTTTGAAATCAACCATCGAGAAAAGCATTTTTGACATCCATTTGATAAAGCGGCCAACCTTGTGAAGCAACAAGAGCAACTAATCATGCTTTATATTGATCTAAAGTTCCATTAGAACGAAGTTTGATTGAGTAAACTCACTTACAACCAATAGCTTTAACAGTCACTGAGCAAGGAACATCATCCTAGGTATGATTATCATTAAGAGCATGAAGCTCGTCTATCATGGCCTCCCACCAACATTCATGCTTAACTGCCTCAAAATAACAAGTAGGTGTCATGTAAACTTCCTCTTCCTTTTTGAAATCACCATCGAGAAAAGCGTTTTTGACATCCATTTGATAAAGCGGCCAACCTTGTGAAGCAACAAGAGCAACTAATCATGCTTTATATTGATCTAAAGTTCCATTAGAACGAAGTTTGATTGAGTAAACTCACTTACAACCAATAGCTTTAACAGTCACTGAGCAAGGAACATCATCCTAGGTATGATTATCATTAAGAGCATGAAGCTCGTCTATCATGGCCTCCCACCAACATTCATGCTTAACTGCCTCAAAATAACAATTAGGTGTCATGTAAACTTCCTCTTCCTCTTTGAAATCACCATCAAGAAAAGCATTTTTGACATCCATTTGATAAAGCGGCCAACCTTGTGAAGCAACAAGAGCAACTAATCATGCTTTATATTGATCTAAAGTTCCATTAGAACGGAGTTTGATTGAGTAAACTCACTTACAACCAATAGCTTTAACAGTCACTGAGCAAGGAACATCATCCTAGGTATGATTATCATTAAGAGCATGAAGCTCGTCTATCATGGCCTCCCACCAACATTCATGCTTAACTGCCTCAAAATAACAAGTAGGTGTCATGTAAACTTCCTCTTTGAAATCACCATCGAGAAAAGCATTTTTGACATCCATTTGATAAAGCGGCCAACCTTGTGAAGCAACAAGAGCAACTAATCATGCTTTATATTGATCTAAAGTTCCATTAGAATGGAGTACAATAGCTTTAATAGTCACTGAACAAGGAACATCATCCTAGGTATGATTATCACTAAAAGCATGAAGCTCGTCTATCATGGCTTCATGCTTAACTGCCTCAAAATAACAAGTAGGAATTGGAATAAATTAGGAAGTAGAATGAAAGGATGTTGGGGAAAATCCATGTCAATCAAGAGGGTGAGAGAATCATAGAATGCCAAGAAATACGCCCAAAATCTAGCTCAGTCACGGAAGGCATCATCTGAATAGGCTCAGATGGCGGGTCGAGCTCAAGAAGAGGCAAAGTTGGGCATCGTCATTCATACATAAATCCAGGCTTGAACCATTCAGGAGTAGAAGGCAAGTCATCAAAGTATGGAAGAACAAGTATCTCAGGCACGAATACAACATGAACAGAAAAGAAATGTTGATTTTCAAATAAAACAACATGACAAGATATATGAAATCTATAAGAGCATGGATCATAGCAAACATAATGTTTGATAGAAATTTTATAACCCATGAAAGCACATCTAACAGATTGAGCAGACAATTTGTTGTGTTGATGAGAAGGCAAATGAACAAAACAAACACAGCCAAAGGTAAACATGTCAAAATAGTGATGATGCTATTGATAAAGACAATAATAAAGAGTCAAATTTCAAAACATTGGAGGGTAATTTATTAATTAGATGGACTGTTGTGGATAGTCTTCAACCTAGAATTTAGAGGGGACAAAATTCAAGCAATAAAGCAAGAGCAACATCTAGTAGATGATGATTCTTACGTTCAACAAGACCATTTTGTTGAGGTGTATAGAGACAAGAACACTGGGAGACAATGCCTTCTTGGTTAAGAAACTCATGAAATTCACGAGACAGTCCCCACATGAATCAGACCTAATGCTTTAACACCTAGAGAAAATTGAATTTCAACATAAGCAATATATCGTTGAAAGATAGAAAATACCTCAGATTTAGAATGAAGAGAATAAATCTAGGTATATTTGTTATAATTGTCGACGAATGGAACAAAGTATTTATAATACACGTTAGATATAACTAGAGAGATACCCCACACGTCACTATGAACCAAATCAAAACATTTTCTAGCACAAGTAATTGTGAGAAGGAAAGGAAAGAGAAAAATGGGATGAAAATTGATCTTTATTGCCTAACAAACTGGAGTTTATTAAATGAGATAAGACAATAGGGGTAGGATGACCCAAACATTTGTGTCATGTTTTACTTTTATGGTTTACAATAGTATAGGCCACAAAAATAACTAGAGGAATGGGAAAGTGTAGAAAAAACAATAATCCAACTTTAGGCCCCTTCGTGAGTATCTTCCTCGACACCTGATACTGCACAAGACAACCAAGACGAGAAAACAAAACATCACAACCATCATCAACCACCCAGCCTGTTGATATAAGACTAGTGGAAAGTTTAAGAGATACAAATATATCTCTAGCAGAGGAATTAACATCTCCAACATCATGAATAGGAAACTGACTACCATTAGCAATCGTAATTTGTAAAAATGTTGTATATGGCAGAATATTATGAAAAGTGTCATGATTAGATGCACCGGAATCAACAAGCCATGATTTTAATTGTAGGAAACTATTACTTTTAAGTCCTAAGGTTGAAAAAGAAAAAATAATCATTTGTTCGACCATCGTAAGAGTAAGGACATATGAATCACTAGCAGCTAAAGATGAAGAACCAACTGAGCCTCATAGGCATTTGCTCAATGATTCTAAGAATGGATAAGGCACTCTCTAACAATATGTCCTAGCTTTTTGCAGTAATTACAATACTTCTTCACGCAGTGGGTAGTAATATGTTTATATTCCTTGCATTTATAACATTAAAATTTTTGCATGTCCTTACCTTTTCCTTTCACTTGAATGGGCAACAATATTTGTGGGTAATTTGTCTTGTTGTAAGGTAGCTTGTGTAGCAAGACGTTGCTCTTCACAAAGTAACTCCTTAAAGAACATATCTAAAGAAGGAGAGGGATCACAATTCATCAAATTAAACCAAGCAGCCTCAAACTCAAGTCATAATTTCATCAAAAATTTATCTCTCTTGCTCTACTCATGAACCTTTTAAACTACAGCGAGAGAACCATCAAGTACCTTTGCATATATTATATTAGCAAATTATGCCTATAAGATCTGAAATCCAGTAAAAGACTCCCAAATATAGAGACTTCCTTGAGTATAATTTGCAATTTCATACTCCAAATAAAATCGTCAAGCCGTGTTGTTCTGACTATAGACTTTCTTTAGATATTCCCACATACTCTTGGCAGTCTTATACGACCTCAGATTTAGAGCAATCAGAGAGTCAACATAGGCTAAAATCCAGGTCATGATCATGATTCTAGCATTTTTTATCTTCCATTGAGCCGACTTTGAAACTCTTGGAGTCAAATCACTTTCATCTATGTGGCTTCATAACTCTTTCCCCATAACAAATATAAACGAAATTGGAATTCCTAGATAGAATAATTCTTGCCCGTGAATTTCACCCCAAAGGAGTTTGAATTACTAATGGTCATGATACCAAAAAATAATAAGTCCAAAGTCTAGTAATTAAATAGCAAGTCAGCAAGCCCATATCACCAAAACAGCAACAAATCACCAGAATAAAATCCCAAATCACCAAAACAACAACAAATCACCAGAATAAAATTAAGTTTAAACTTGGTAGATGACAACCTGAAAAAACCCAAGCCACTTTGACACCAAATATCAGCAACAACACCTTCGAAGATTACGCCGACAACTAAAAAAAGCTACAAAATTTACCGACAACAACAGATCAATGGAATGATCCCAAACCACCCTCCTAGCAAACACTCAACAATTCCAACCCTTGATAGTAACTATATAATGAGACAACCTTAATTTGAATGTTTCGGCTTTGATACCATGATAGAAACAATGAGTTTTGTCTAAATGCCTCTCAATAGATAGTTCCTTCCATTATATAGAACCAAATAAAATAATACATCCCTAATTACAAGGCTGATTTCCAGCTCCAACCTAGCTAAATATAACCAAATATACAACTATATAATTAGCATACAATGAGAATCCTATAATTAATATGGCCTTCAATAATGCCAGCCCATTTCCTACTCACATCTTAGAGATATAGTGGTAATTTATCAACATCTAACTTGGAATAAAGCCAGCTTGAGAAACCAGACAATGTTAGTTTTCATAGCGATGCACACATATTGCAGTAAAAGATGTTACCACATTGTACAGCTAAACTGATTCTAGTTTCCTTAATGATTTGAAACAACTGGAGTACCTTCATACCTTAGCTTCAAGGGGCGGAGATACTGGGAATACATTCATAGATCTTTTCACATCATCTTCAGATGAGCAGTCAGAGCATAGAAAGTGATCCAATTTTTTGGCTTCTTCAATTGTCATATCCGTACAAGAAGGATGAAACCTGCAGCAGATCAGTAAATGCTTTTGTGTTGTTATGGCATAACCCTTCAATTAAGAATTACAAGACAGCAACAACAAGTAGCATAAATCATACTTAGTACATAAAATACAGAATATCAACAAGCAGTTGAATACCAACAAAAATTATACTACTAAACAAGATAGATATTCTCTCTTCTTACAGAGCAAACCATTCATGAATTTTCAGAGATGACGACAATAAAAAATTATCTTGATTAGCTCCTGCTTGGACATCATTAATAATACCATTTAATAGAAAGTGGTTGTTTATCCTATGATAGCACAGGATTAGCATTTTTAGCCTTTCCACAACCTTTTCCAAACTGGTTTTTACCGTTAAGACCAAAGAACAGAAGGATAATGGAACTAGATACAAACCAGCTAAAGTGGCAACTTCAGCATCAAATCCTCTTAGGCATCCTATCCAATGCCTAATTTAATTTCTAAAACAATATAAAAGCCCATATCTCCTCCCAAAGCTTTTATCCCCCCTCGTTTTGGACATGTAGGCTTTTTGGAAAATCCTAGCATGAAATCTTTTTTATTCTACACACGCCCTAAAATGTCAATCTATTATTACACTGGGTTGGCTTTAGGGGTTTTGCACAATGAGCAATGGAAATTCCTATGCTCATGGTTAAGTTAATAGACTTGGAGTTAGGAGAGGGTGGGTTTTTGCATATGAAAGAAAAGGTTGTATCATGTAGCAATATTAGTCAAATAATGAATGACCACCAGAAAAGTGCATTTAAAAGAGAAGAATCATCTCTAAACTCTTTGAAGGATATTTGAGAAACACTACAAATTGCAGACATACAGAATGCTTAATGAGATGGATTTCTTAAAGATATTACTTATTTATTGTTCAGTACATAGTTTGATTTGTAGGAGTTCTTCACTTCTACTGATCAAACAACAAAATACAAGGTGCTCGTTTTTCTCTCTATACCAGCCTGCCTTTAAATCTATACTGTTTTTAAGAATTAGATAAGTTCTCAACCATCAATTCCAGTTTTTCAGTCCTTTCCAAATACACAGCAAACAAAGGAAATTGAACATCTCTATAGATAGTATAAATACAACATTTCTTTTATAAAATTGGAAAGAAAGCTCTTATAGCCAAAAGAAAAAAAAAAGAGTTCCTTTTATTGTATCATGCTATCTACGAATCAACCAGATTTGATGATTGCAACTTGATAAAAAGAAATCCAGTGAATCTATTCAATCATCATCTTTTGATGATGCTATGAAATTAGATATTCATGAATCTCATCAATAGCATTAGTAAATGGCATTGCACCTATGCCTAGAGAGTATCTTCTTGTCCAAAATATCTCTCAAACTTCATTATAGCATGTTTAAGATGTACATTTTACAATTTTCCAATTTTGAAATCACCTACTGTATAACATCAGTTTCCTAATTGCACCTCAACCTTGCCAACTACATTCTTTAATCACTGACTGTTGAAAGAATATTAAAAACCATGCTTTATGCTCTCCATAGACAACTCAATTCCATACTTCATTAGATGCTGATAGCACAGAGAATACCACATATGTTCTTTGGTTTCTTTCTTTCCCCGCCCAACCCCCCTTTTTCCTTATCTATAAGGAGCCATGCAACCTTGGTTTGTACTATTTTGCAATAGAAAAGGCAATGGTAATTGGTGCCAATTTCAAATTCCTCAAGCCATCTTAGCTTTATAGTTCTAACAGGGTCCTTAAATGGAAGAATGAGATTTGTAGCAAATTTAGGTATGTAAATTATTCAATGAATGATTTCAACAAGCAACAGAATACTAACTGCAGTAAACTGGATTTTTTTCTTTCACCCTTCAAAACTAGGAAATGTATCAACCTTGTCTTTAAGAGGATCCCTTCTTACTTTAATCATCTTTCATTTCTTCAATTGTTAGTACTTAGTGGTTGAACATGGTAGGTAAAGCATATTCAAGTTTGAAGGGGGGGTGAAAGTGATAAATGAGATATCCACTTGACAGAAGGGAACAAAACAGAAATTAAAAAAATAACTAATTTGATGTTCAAGTAGTTCATCCTCAGCATGTGTTACTGCACACAAAAGTCCTATACTAACAGATTTCTGTGTTTTCAGAACAGTATTTCAATCAAAAATTCTGTTTAAGAGATTCAACACTGCTAGGGTTTTCTGTAATTGACAATGAGGATCTGACACAAAGCTCCATACAAGTAGTAACATGCATGAGAACAAATAATCTACAGCCTAAAAATAAAAATGGCTAAATAAAGCCTGCAGTGTGTTAAATTAAGTGTTTTTAGTTCCATAAAAGAACTTCTTCTAGGAACTTTCTATACAAGATACAAGGTAAAACTTCTATTCAAGGGAAGCCACCACTAGATATATTAACAAGAAGAGATGACCTCATGCAACTTGATAAAACTAGATAAATCTCACAGATGCTACTTTTCATGCAATGCTCTATATCCTTTGCTGATCCCTATTAAGCTCTCATGAAGTTAAAATGTCTGCTGATTAGTACTTAAAAGTGCATTTTAGGCCACTTAATCTTACAAGCAATAGAAAAAAGGCTACGCATTCTCCAAAAGGATCCCTATCTCTCACACCATAGTTTTTTTTTTTAAGTTCTAGAAGAATAAAACAAAGGGAAAAGTCATCGTAAGTAGTAATCATGAAGTTACAACAATTCATTCGAATGAAAACAACACCTGTCACGTTGGTTCTGACAAAAGTAGCTCGAACAATTTCAAAGATTAGATGAGATAAAATGGAAGTAATCTCGCAGTTACAAAGCATAGAATTACAAAAATGAGTGTGGTAACAGCAAATTACCAATCTTTGCATCCCTCGCATTGCACCATGAGATCGTCTGGATTGTATGGCATCTCGCACTTACAGTAACTTCAAAGACACCAATTCAAAAGACCATTCAATTCAACACTGAACCCCAAAACAATCAACTCAAAATTACATCAAAAGAACAAAACTCACACAGCTACACGATCAGGAGTGAACCCACCGGTGGAAGCCTTGTACTCGAACCTACAAAAGTAATCCTCAGCTCCAACATTCTCAAGCTTACTATAGTTCTTGAAGGAGTGCACTGTGCACTTGCCTTCGATTGTGTGTGCACTTTACACATCATGGTGGTCTGACAAGAATAACTCTTTGGCTCCGTGGAATTGACGGCGTCCCCCAAGGGATTCCTCCGGCCGGTAGTACCACCGTACATGAACTTTAACGTTGTTTCTATGATCTGCCTCGATTTTCTCTACAAGTGCCACGTATGGAAGCTTATCGGTGTCCGCTGGGCGCATCAACACACAATCACCAGCTGCAATAACAAGCATGAATCCACCCAAAATCAAAACTCCCAACAAAAAGGAAAGGACGAAATAGAAAGGCATTTGGGTTTTGTTAAAATTAGAAAAAAAAATAATAGGTATTCAAAATTGAAAGAAAAAGGAGACATGTTTGCAACCAGGGTCTTAAAGACTGGAACTTGAACCAAAGAAATCGATGGGTTTCTAGATTGATAGTAAAAAAGAACAGAGAGAGAAGAAATTTATAGATGGAAATTATGGGTTTAAACAAGGTAAATGCTTACGTCTAACAACTTTGTTGGTGCCTTTGATAGTGTAGGAATCAAGGTCTTTTTTGCCAGGTTTGGTTTTGGCCATGAATTGCTTGGTTCTAGTCAATAGTCAAGTACTTATTTTTTTCTATTTTTGGTGAAATGTGTACGGATTAAGAAAGGTTTTGTATGGGTTTAAGGCTTGTTGACAGAGAAGTGGAAGGCTAAGAAACCCTAGGGCAGGCCAGGAGCTGAGAAATCGGAGGCAATGAGTATAGAAAGAGAAAGGAACCAGTTAAGATAGAGATGGAGATGGATTTTGTTTGTAAGAAGAAACTAGGTGGAGGACACATTATCATCAGCAGCAGCAGCAGCAGCAGCAACAACAACAACCTTTTTCTGCTCTTTTTTTTTTAATTATGTACATGCATGCATGATATACAGGACAAATATAGTATTAAAAATATTTTCCGTGCTCTCCCTCCATGCTTACAAGATTAGGCTGCTGTAATATCCCGCGACAGTTTATTACAGTGTATTTAACCCCAACCTGCTCAACAGTGAAAATATAATGACCCAATGATCTCATATGGGGCCAGGTTATATATTGAACGGAAAATTGATCCAATTACAATCTAATTAGCCTAAATGTTTTGATTAATAGTTAGGTATAAATAAGATAACATAATATCCAACTTTACATTTATCTTCTTAAGTTATGTTTCATGATTTAGAATATGTTTAGTATTGTAATAATAATTGTTTTTTAAAAAATCTTTTTTAATACCATAAAAAATTATTTTTAAAAATTAAAAAAAAATAATCTTACAATATGATCACTACAATCTTGCTCGGTATAAGTCAAGATTTCACATTACCCAACTTTAAGAGCCAGTGAATTGAATTGCAGTTCTTGCTTGCTTCATTCTTTACTTTTAAGCCACTCATTGACATGTTCATTCCTTTTTTTATGGGATGAAAAGAATGGTGACTTTTTATGGTCAATTGCATAACTAAATTATCGTCATTATGAATAATAACATTAATCTTAGCTTTACAATTTGATTGATTGAAAACCTTAGGTTAGAATAACTTTTTTTTATTAACTTTATTTTCCCTCTTATTTGGGTTTCCAACAACATCAATTTTATAATTTTTATTTTATAATACCAAATCTTTATTGTTTATTGATGAGCATAAACAATAAAAAATTTCCAAACATCTTCTAAATTGCAAGTCATCTTCTTTTTTTGAAATCAACTCATTTGACAAAGTTGGAAATGCTTTAAATGAATTTAAGCCTTTCCAAAGCTATTTAACAGGCTTAATTTTTATTTTTATTTTTATTTAACTTGGATTGATAATCCATATTCTCTTACAAGATAACTTTCATGTGCAAAGAACTTTTCAATGTCTGAATTAGTGAAACATGGAAGGGAAATAGTGTATAAAAGAAGGAGAAAGAAAAATGTAGGAGAATATGTGTGGTTTTTTTATCCATTTTCTACTAACAACTTCTAAAACAGGGAATCAGACATATGCCCAAAATGATAACATGTAAAATGAAGAATTCATGACAATCGTAATATATGTCTTAAACATTGAGTCACTTGTCGATTTGGGTTGGTCACCTTGTCACTCTCTCTCTTTTTATTTTTCTTCTTTTCCCTTTTTTTTTTGGGCGGGTTTGATTAGGTCAAGTTTGTTGGCTATAGTTTAATAATCTTTATCTTTCTTTTCTTCTTCTCTTTTTAGTTAGGCCTTTATTGGGCTTGATTAAATTACCTTTAGGTATTGAATTGAGGGTTGGTGAAGAAATAAAGGATTAAATCAAAAGAAATAAAAAAAATATAATACATGTGTTAATGAATAGTTATCGTTGTTGTCTTTAAACAATGCTCGAGCCTTCTCCTATTGTTTGATTTGTATCCTTTTATTCTAGTTTGCTTTATCATAGCATGAGCAATTTTCTAAATCGATGCTCATCGATAAAAAGTCACCGATGTAGCTCCCATAATTTGTTTTTCTTTTTTTTTCTTTTCTCCTTTTATCCACTCTTGCTTTCCTTTTTTTCCCCTTTCTTGTCTAGTTAGGCCATTTGACTTAACAAGTTGTTCAACTTGCTATTCTTTTCTCCTTTTCTTTTGTTTCTTGATTGGTTTATTAGCATAACTACTAATTGATTGAGTCATTAGTCTGACTCGTGGTCAAATAGGCTTTTCCCTTCCTCTTTTGTTTTTATTTTTTTTTCTTTTTTTTTCTCTTCCTCTTCTATTCTCTAATTAGGCCTTTCCTTTTCTTTTCTTTTTTTCTTCTTTTCTTTTTCATCTTCGTTTCTTTTCATCTCTAGTTGAGTTAGGTCTATTCAATGAGGCCTTATTATGCTCTTATTCTTTCTCTTTCTTTTTTTTTTCCCTCTTTCTCCTCTTCTTTTTCCTTAAGTCTAGTTATGCTACTTGATTTTTCTCGTGCCAATTACCTTTTAAAGCTTCTTATCAACTTGAAGTTTTTTCCATTTTAAAAATGAAAACATTGATGATTTATCAAGTAATATTGCTATAATAATGACAAAATATATAAAAACATGTAATGAGGACATGAAGAAAATATTTTTTATAAGGCAAAGTAGTGGAGACAATTTAATTGCTATGTAATTCTAACTCATTTTGTAGTATTACTTGTAAGTTTATATACTAATTATATGTTATATTACCAAATGATGAAGTTATGAAAACTATAGATTAACTTTCCATAGCTACATTCTAGGTTAGTAATTGGTTTTTTTTTTCCTTGTAAAATAAGTCCCCTATCAGAATAGAAGATTTTCTGATACTTAGGTCAGTAAATGTAGGAGGAGGGTTATATGTGTGAAGAGAGATCGTGTGAACATGATTTTGTGTCTAATTAAGTTTATATATAGATTTTGGTCTAGTATTTATCTCTTTTTAATTTATATGTGACCTAAAAGGTATTTATAGACCTGGTTATGTTGACATACCATATAGAGAAAAGATTTTATGCTATTGGTGGAGAAGTTTATGTTTATTATTGTTATGGTGTCTTATTTTACTGATGGAGTTATTGGTGTTAAATAATTTGAAAGAGATAGTTATTAGTTAGACAGGGTGGTAGGCCATAGAGTTAGTGTAGTAGTCAGGTCGAGGGGTGACCATTGGTGAAAATAGTGTTGTGGTAGGCATAATAAGTGGTGCATTTTGGCTCTATGAAACTAGATATATTTAAGATGTGTACCTAAAAAAGTAAGTGTGTAAGAGAAAAGGTGTAAAAAGAAAAATATAAGAGAGAAAAGGATCTAGCCATTTGGCTAACATGTTTATTGTATGCACTAGGCAAATGGGTCACTCACTACCTTTAAATAACGCATATAGCCCACTACAGCTCTATTAGTGACCTTTTTTTTATACTTATAAATTCATATCATTGAGATCCTTTTTTATGATACCAGGGGTCTTATTATTAAAGCTTCAAAATGTCTTTATTGTCCTTTCTTTATGTCTTTCTTGTTCTTTTTTTTATCTCTCTTGCACTTAGAATTTAATGGCTACCTATTTCTCATATTCTTTCTTCCACCATTTGATCTTTCTATTTTTTTTTCTTTTAAGTTTTTAGATCTAATGACTTTTGTGATTTGATAATGTTATATTATGCATTCTGAGGAGGGAAAGTGCATTTATATGTCCAAATCAACTCTTGCATGTATGCTATTTAATTATTATTATTTTGAAAGTTTTTAGTCATTTGGGCTCAACCTAAAAAAATACGATGTTAAGCCATTTTAGACCTAGTCCAAATTTCTCATTTTTAATTTTTTTTGCTCAATCACAATCACCATTATTATCACTAAATATATAGTTGTCCCTACATTAAAGGCATTGCTCAGCTCATAAGATAAAAAAAAATTTTCTTATATTTTAAGAATTTTTATTTTCCTACACGTAAGAATAGAGACATAAATTAAATATACTATGAAGGATTGAAATGAAGAAACAACATTGAAGTCAAAATCATTCATCACAAAAGATGCATACTGAAGTCAGATCCGGTGAAACCAAATATGGAGAGCTTTTGCTTTTTATTTATAAAAGAAAATGGATGGAGAAATATGTTACCAACACATAAGAAACCTAAATATACTTGTATATACTTATAATTAATTATATTTTATAAATAATTGATGTTTTAAAATAAGTTTTTAGTTTGATTTACTTCCAATTATTTATATTTAAAGAAAAATGAGAAAGAAAAAAGAAAAAATAATATAAATTTAATATTTATATGAACTTACATATTGACATTATAAGTATCAACTCGGACCATCTTCCATCTTCAATCCAATCTTGAAAAAAAAAATGAGATAGAAAGATATACAATCTGTTACATTGTCATCCCTAAAAAAGAGTAACCTTTTTTAATTAATCTATAGTAAAAATTAACCCAATTTTTTTATTCGATGTACATAGGCTTTTCATTTTCTGCGGAGCAATTTGTAGTCGTTAATCTATAAATACCAATTGTTTAATATTCTAAATTGGTTATTTAATTAAAAAATGATGAAGAATTGCAAACATATTATACTATTCTTTAAAATATATGAAAAAAAAAATCATTATGTTGGTATTGTGTACACAAAGTGCTTGCATTATGGTCCACGCTGTTGACATAGAATATTTGCACTGTAAATCACACTATAGATGTTCAAAGAAGCATGAAAGTGTTTTTTTTATTTTGAAAGCCACTAGGACGTGTTAAGTCAAGGCATGATCACTTGATCTAAGTCTCATGGGTTTGACATGACTACCAAAACCAAGACTCTTGGGTTAAGTGTCAATGCCAGACCCAAGAGTCGTCAATCTCAAGGCTTCTTAGGTCTGGAACAGCCGCCAGACCTAAGGCTGTTGGGTCTGGCTGCCAAGCTGAACCTAATATCATGGGTCTGGTAAGCATGATTGCCATCATAATTATTAGACCCGGTTGGCCCGGCTAGTCAAATTAGGACCCGGGTGACCCAATGGCCTTGACTGGGTCTATTTCATTTAAAAATTGGTCTTATAACTGGCCTGACATAAACTGGTCGACTTAACCAAGAACTTGAGTGACCTAGCAAAACCTTTTTTTTTTTTCAAATGTGTTTTTTCTCCTACCTAGAGATTTTTTTTTTTTCATATTCTTCAGTTGATTACTAACTCATTTTAAAATTTACTATATAAATACTAGAAGAATGTTTTATTTTTTTAATATTAGATTTGAAGCCCTTTAGTATATATACTCTATATTTACAAGAAAAAAGTTATGTTTTTTCAATATAGGATAATAATTTTTTTTTATTTAAATACTTCAACTTAAAATAATAAGATAATATCTTTTCATTGTAGGATAAAAAAAAACTATTGAAATAATATTTTAAACTTAATTATTTACAACATGTATATCTTATATTCACATGGATTATTTTTTAATTTTTTTATATAAAATTTTAAAACCTCAAATATATTTTTTTAATTTTTTCGAGTTGACCCAAGTTAACTCGTGTAACCTGAGACTGGACCAAGGATAAACTCAGGGCTGTTGGTTTTGGTATGGCCACTAGACCTAATACTATTGGCTCTGGCTTGACTGTTAAAGCCAACGCTATTGGGTCTGGCTTGAACGCCACACCTAAGTGTTTTACGTCTAGCATGATCACCAGACCCAATACCATGGATCTCGCATTCAACCAGACCCAATACCTTAAGTCGGGCTAGCGTTCCGAACCCAATATCTTAGGTCTGGCAGGTAAACCGGAGCTAAGGCATACAAGACCCAATATCACGAGTCTGGTATGGATGCTATCATAATTATCCGGCTCCACCCGACCTAGTGGGTCAACCTAAGACCCGAGTGACCCGGAGCCTTAACCAGATCTATTTCATTTAAAATCCAAGCTTGCAATTGGCACAGAGTAAACTGGTAGACCTGTCGGGTCAACCTGGAACTTGAGTGACCCCATAAAACTCAATAGAGACCATTTTTTTTTAAATGTGTTTTTTCTCCTACCTAGAGACCCCTCTTTTTCCATATGTTTTAGTTTGTTACTAACACATTTAAAAGTTTACTATATAAATACTAAAATAATATTTTATTTTTTTCAAGGTAAGATTTAAAGCCCTTTAATGTGTATATTTTATGTTCACAAGAAAAAAAAGTTATGTTTTTTCAATATAAGATAAAAAATAACCTTTTTAGTTTAAATACTTCAACTTAAAAAAAATATGATTATATCTTTCTAATATAAGATAAAAAAACCTTTTGAAATAATATTTTAAATTTAATTATTTATAATATATATAATTTATATTTACATGAATTGTTTCTTAATTTTTTCATATAAAATATTAAAATCTTAAATATTTTTTTCAATTTCTCCGGGTTAACTCGATTCAACCCATATAACTCAGGACCCAATCCCTTGGGCAGGTCAACCCTCATGCTGGGTTTGATAACTATAGTTGCTATGAAAATATCACTTTAAAAAATACAATTGAAAAGAAATAAAGTAACGTGACTAGTTAAAAAACTAAAAAAAATAAATAGACAAAATCTCCTTTGTTTTATTTTATTCAAGAGCCTCTTTTAAAAAATATTAATTTTTTTATTTTTTATTTAATTTTTTAAATATTTTTTCTCTTAATCTATTAATTTGTTTTTATTTTTTATATAAATAAATTATGTTTTGAAAATAAAAAATATTTATTTTTAGATGATATTTTTAGCGTATATAGCTTTACATATTATTCATTTTTTTATTTTTTTTAATATTCAATATCACAACTTATACTTGTTTCTTAATTTTTTATATTTTGTTTTTAGATATTTTATTTTATTAATTAATGCATATAACTTTTAATTTATTTGATTACACATTTGTATAAACTTTTTAATTTCTTACATTTTTTAAACTACCTTTCAAACTATCAAAATACATCAAAGAACTATGTATAAATAATTTTTTATATTTTTCAAACTACCAAAATACATTAAAAAAACCCCTGTATAAATAATTTTTTATAAAAAAAATAAAAATATTAAACTTGCAACGAAACACAAATCTCATATCATATAATTAGTTAGTGATGGTATGAATGCTATGAGACACCACCTCTTTAGTTTTTATCAGTTTGTACCTGTTACGTGGCATGTGCAATCCACTGCGCTGGGTGAATAAAAAATGATCGATCACTATTTAATTTATAAATTCCAATTGTTTAATATTCCAAGTTGGTTATTTAATTAAAAAATGATGAAGAATTGCAAAAATATTATACTATTCTTTAAAACGTATGAAAAAAAATCATTATATTGGTATTGTGTACACAAAGTGCTTGCATTATGGACCACACTGTTGACATAGAATATTTGCACTGTAAACCACACTATAAATGTTCAGAGGAGCATGAAAGCGTTTTCTTTTTTATTTTTATTTTGAAAGCGATTGGAACGTGTTAAGTCAAGGCATGATCACTTGACTTAAGTCTCATGGGTTTAACATGACTACCAAAACCAAGGCTCTTAGGTCAAGTGTCAATGCCAAACCCAAGAGTCGTCAATCTCAAGGCTTCTTGGGTCTGGAACAGCCGCCAGACCTAAGGCTGTTGGGTCTGGCTGTCAAGCTGAACCTAATATCATGGGTCTAGTAAGCATGATTGCCATCATAATTATTAGACCCGGTTGGACCGGCTGGTCAAATTAGGACCCGGGTGACCCGATGGCCTTGACCGGGTCTATTTCATTTAAAAATTGGTCCTATAACTGGCCTGGCATAAACTGGTCGACTTAACCAAGAACATAAGTGACCTAGCAAAATCTTTTTTTTTTCAAATGTGTTTTTTCTCCTACCTGGAGATTCTTTTTTCTTTTTTTTTTTCATATTCTTCAGTTGATTACTAACTCATTTTAAAATTTACTATATAAATACTAGAAGAATGTTTTATTTTTTTAATATTAGATTTGAAACTCTTTAGTATATATACTCTATATTTACAAGAAAAAAGTTATGTTTTTTCAATATAGGATAAATTTTTTTGGTTTAAATACTTCAACTTAAAATAATAAGATAATATCTTTCCATTGTAGGATAAAAAAAACTTTTGAAATAATATTTTAAACTTAATTATTTACAACATGTATATCTTATATTCACATGGATTATTTTTTAATTTTTTCATATAAAATATTAAAACCTCAAATATTTTTATTTTTATTTTTTCGAGTTGACCCAAGTTAACTCATGTAACCCGAGACTCGACCAAAGCTAAACTCAGGGCTGTTGGTTTTGGTATAACCACTAGACCTAATACTATTGGGTCCGGCTTGACTATTAAAGTCAATGCTATTGGGTTTGGCTTGAATGCCACACCTAAGTGTTTTGCATCTAGCATGAACACCAGACCCAATACCATGGATCTCGCATTCAGCCAGACCCAATACCTTAGGTCGGGCTCGCATTCCGAACCCAATATCTTAGGTCTGGCAGACAAGCCAAAGCTAAGGCATACAAGACCCAATATCATGAGTCTGGCATGGATGCTATCATAATTATTCGGCCCCACCCAGCCTAGTGGGTCAACCTAAGACCCGAGTGACCCGGAGCCTTAACCAGATCTATTTCATTTAAAAATCCAAGCTTGCAATTGGCGCAGAGTAAACTGGTAGACCCATCGGGTCAACCTGGAACTCGAGTGACCCAATAAAACTCAGTAGAGACTATTCTTTTTTAAATGTGTTTTTTCTCCTACCTGGAGACCCCTCCTTTTCCATATATTTCAGTTTGTTACTAATGCATTTAAAAGTTTACTATATAAATACTAAAATAATATTTTATTTTTTTCAATGTAAGATTTAAAACTCTTTAGTGTGTATATTTTATATTCACAAGAAAAAAAAGTTATGTTTTTTCAATATAAGATAAAAAAACCTTTTTGGTTTAAATACTTCAACTTAAAAAAATATGATTATATCTTTCTAATATAAGATAAAAAAAACCTTTTGAAATAATATTTTAAACTTAATTATTTATAATATATATAATTTATATTTACATGAATTGTTTCTTAATTTTTTCATATAAAATATTAAAATCTTAAATATTTTTTTTCAATTTCTCCAGGTTAACTCGATTCAACTCATATAACTCAGGATCCAATCCCTTGGTCGGGTCAACCCTCAGGCTGGGTTTGATAACTATAGTTGCTATGAAAATATCGCTTTAAAAAATGCAATTGAAAAGAAATAAAGTAACATGACTAGTTAAAAAACTAAAAAAAAAAAAAAATAGACAATCTCCTTTGTTTTATTTTATTCAAAAGCCTCTTTTAAAAAATATTGAATTTTTTATTTTATGTTTAATTTTTTAAATGGTTTTTTTCTTAATCTATTAATTTTTTTTATTTTTTTATATAAATAAATTATGTTTTAAAAATAAAAAATATTTATTTTTAGATGATATTTTTAGCATATATAGCTTTACATATTATTCATTTTTTCTTTTTCTTTTATTTTTAATATTCAATATCACAACTTATATTTGTTTCTTAATTTTTTATATTTTGTTTTTAGATATTTTATTTTATTAATTAATGCATATAACTTTTAATTTATTTGATTACACATTTGTATAAACTTTTTAATTTCTTACATTTTTTAAACTACCTTTCAAACTATCAAAATACATCAAAGAACTATGTATAAATAATTTTTTATATTTTTCAAACTACCAAAATACATTAAAAAAACCCCTGTATAAATAATTTTTTATAAAAAAAATAAAAATATTAAACTTGCAACGAAACACAAATCTCATATCATATAATTAGTTAGTGATGGTATGAATGCTATGAGACACCACCTCTTTAGTTTTTATCAGTTTGTACCCGTTACGTGGCATGTGCAATCCACTGCCCTGGGTGAATAAAAAATGATCGATCACTATAAGGTCCGTGCAAATGCAGCCTAGGAATAACAACAGAAGGACCCAACCCTAATTCTTATGCGAATAGGCCTGAAAACAAATTAAACTTCTACCGTATAAACAAATTCCATAACAATTGTAAATAAACGCATTTAATGTAAGTGTCACGAATCCAATCAAGCGGAAGAAATGTCCACCAGCAACCCAGTTAGAATTTCTGGATGACAACAGAGCTAGCTATGCCAGCCTCCTCAATAGTCTGATCCGGATCAGTGAGCTGTTTTGGAGGGAATCCCATCGTCTGCAGTTGATAATTGCTTGCCCCACCTGGCCTTGATGCCTCAATGAAGGCACGTATGTCTCTGATAGTATGGTTTAAGTTGAAGCGAGAAACCATGCGCGTGCCATCAGCTAACCTGAGCTGAATTGAGGTTGTTGGTGAAGAAGAATCTAGCACTAGACCTGGGGTTGGGACTGGGGCAGCCTTGAGAGAAGCAACGGTTGGCTCAGAGGCAGCAGGGACAGTGGCGTCACTGCTGCTACCTAAAGCTCTTCCCACACCTTGGAATGAAACTAGAGGCTTCTCTGGTTCCTGCATAAACATAGGAGGAGGGTACAGTGATGAAAAGATAAATGCAGAAAATAAATTTTTATTAGGAAAAATAAAGTGGAAAAAGAAGAACTCACAGAGTAGTTTTCCTCTCGCCGCATGAGATCAAGATGCACTTGAGTCCCCCTATCCAATGGTTCAAGTTCTTTTGGACACTCAGATCGCTTGATGCTCTGCACAAGATACATTTAATAAACACGGTTTGCCATTAGAGGTTAAACACTAAATGAATAGCAAGTCCTTCCATTATAGAAGCATGAACTTTACGCATCATCCAATGGAAGTTAGATAAAGCAGAATTTACTTCGAAATTAAATTCTACTGTTCAACAGAATAAATATCGCTGAACCCACACATGTGAATTTGACCATAAAGCACTACCATCACCGAAGAAGTAATAAAAATACTTGCAGGTAGAGAAACTTAAACCAAATAACTTGATCTACTGCTTTATATAATAATAAAAAAAAGTACAATTTTGATCATCTGACAGAGCTTGCAAATCCAACTAGCACTCCAATAATATATTACTGTGCTTCAGCACCAGTTGCAATGACATTTTACCTTGTTAAATTTACTAGCATTCCTTCAAACCTCATGTATCAGTATCAGCTAGACACCATCTAGAATCATTCATTTCATGAACACCTTAACGATTTAAAAGAAAGTTAGCATGGTTAAAAAAATCACCTCCAAAAAGGAGGCATTAGCGGGATCATCAAACCTCCTTAAAGGACCATCATCCACCGTGAACCCGTTCCTCCATAGAGTAACAGCATGATTGACAGCTGCAGGTGGTTGAGGAGCAGATGATACCATTGTATCCCCTGAAAGCAACCTCCCCGTTCCAGGGAAGCTTCTCGAGCTCGAAGACGGCCGATGGTAATCAGCAGGTCTTTCTACAGCACCTGAATGTCGAGCTTGATCAAAAATTCCATCCACATCATAACGTTTGCTAGGGTCTTGAACCAGCATTCCACTGAAAACCAGAAAATTTAGAACCGGTTAACATTTTTTTCAACAACAATAATAATAAATCATGGTTGATTAACACAATAGCTGAACTAACCCTAACCCTAACCCTAATTCAACAATTCAGCTTAATTAATTATAATTGGCTTTCAAAATCTTAGGGTTAAATCAAAATTTAAAAATAAATAAATTGAAGTCACCTCTTTTCACCACCAGTATAATACTGCTGCGGCTCGTCATCGTCATCGTCATCACTATCGGACCCAGCATTAGGGGTCCGATTAAGATCAGCAAGCGTTCGGACTCCGCCACGTGTCTGATTGGCGCTGGGCTTCTTACCCCTCGATCTTAGCCGGTAGGGAGCTCGAGACGGGATCGGAGAAGGAGAGCGAGACCGAGACGGAGATTGGGAGGGAGAGTAATTGGGGGAGTGAGACTGCGGAGGGGACGGGGAAGGAGAGGGAGAGGCAGAGTTAACTGGGTGAGAAGGAAGAGGAGGGATTGCAGTTACGAGGGGCGGGGCGGAGTCGTTGTCGAGGAAGGTAGAGACAGCCGAGTCTAGATCCCATTGGTGACTTTCTAAGAAAAATAGGGCTTCTTGTTTGGAAGAAGAGGTGATCTCGCAGAAAGCATCGACCAAGGCGGTGTTGTTGGTGTCGTTGAGATCGAAATTTGGTGGCTGAGGTGGTGGTGGTGGTGCTGCTCTCGTGTTGTCTTCCATGGATTTACGATAACGGGACTTTCTCTGTGTTTTTTGGGATTAGCGAATGGGTATCGAGACTAAATAATGACTCGCCGACACTATCTAGCCTCTACCTTTCCTCTTGAGCAAGAAATGTCCATGGGGAAGACAACGGTGCCCAACATCCACGAGCCCTTGAAAAAAGAGATAGCCCTCTGAAATAAAAATATCCCAATTCTTTGCCCATTTACTAATTTCATTTTCAAATTTGCTCCTTTTTTACTGTGTATTATGTTCATCGTTTCGGCTGTGTTTACTGTAAAATATAATTGATAAGTGTTTGGTTATATGGTAACCATACTCTTATTATTGTAGATTCAATCCGAAATTGAGGCTGGAATTTAGTTTTTTTTTTTTAAGTAATTTAAATTTGCAGTTCAAGAGTTTTTTTCTCTCTTCTTTACTGTATTACCTGGTCGTTATCGTTTTGCTTCAATTAAAAAACTTTCTAGAACCGCCGTATTGGGTAGCCACCTTTCTTTTGCTGCATGGAAACTTTCTTCAATGTTCTACAAATTAAACAGTAAACACTGAATTAATTTACTCTTCATTATTATATAAACAGGAGCAGTGAAGAGTGATTAATTCAATTTATACTATTCATATGGATAGTAGAGAATATCTTCATTATTTATAGTTAGATTAAGTCCGGTCCAAATTAAAATTATTGGAATAGATTTAATCCAATAAAATAAAAAAAATAAAAATAAAAATAAAATTTTAAAAATTTTAAATTAATTTAAAAAAAAAATAAAAAAATATTGTGTTTTCATGCATACTGATAAATTTTAAAATATTTTTAATCATACATACTCATCACTATATAATATGATAAAATGTTTTTTTTTCTACTATACATAAAGATCTCTTAGTGGCTTGGTTCTTGAATATAAAAATAGAGGTGGAGGATTTTACAAACTTCAATTTATTTTGTTTTTTATGTTAAATCTTCACTCAAATCTCTTTAACACTACCAATGATTGATTTGCATATATTTCTCTCACTATGTTCTTTGAGAAAAAATGTTAAAAAGAAGAAAAGTCAAAATGTGTATTTTGATAGTCATTTTGATAGTCTTACATGAGAAGGAAAACTAGGCAACGATGGCTAAAAATAAAAGATAATATAATATAGAAAGGTTTTACATACAAAAAGGTTAAGGGTTGTTTGCTAGTTTATGTGTTTAACTTAGGGTTATATATTTTATATCAATGAATGAACATGTTTTGAATAGGTACAAAATTTGAACTTCTCATGTTGTGCAATGTAAATTTCCTTTAATTAAGTTAAATATATGAATTGAAATAAAATTTTTATGATAAACTCATTAGCTATCATAACTTTGACCTCGTTAATGCAGGGGAGGTGGTAAGAGTGGCTAAGCATCTACAGGTTTTTCGAAAAAAAAAAAAAAGACTAACACATCATGCCACTTTTAGAATGTTATAAAATTATGTGACTAAAAATTCTTTAAATGAACATATATATATAAAAATATGAAAATACAAGTAAAATTGTCATAAAAATTATATTAACATCTTCGTATAGATGGTGGAGATCATTGATAACTCATAATTAACCAAGTTTACATGTTATTCTTATAGATATCAGGCCTAGATAAGTTAATTGTTATAAGGAAGATTGTATTCTATTTAGAATGAAGTTTAATGATAGAATTTTGAAGTATTGTTTAATCTTTAATATTTGTAATTATGATGTGTATTTATGAAGATGGATGTTCATTTCAGGATTTTCACAAACTCAACGGGAGTAGTAGTCCTGTTTATTTATTTTAATCTTTACCTGTAATTAATGAATATGTAAGTATAAATTGAAATTACCTATTATGTCATGTAATCAAATTGATAGTATTTTTTCATGTAATTGAATTCAGTACAATATACTTAATTGATAATTTTTAATTGCATTATGAGAATATTATGTTTAAATATTGTATCCATATGGGTATGAGTTAAATGTAATGTTTGAAAATGATATGATTTATTGAAAAAAAGATGATAATTTGTGTGATAGGAGTAGCCTTAAGGCTATTGATTAGTAATTAAAAATGTATTCTCATTAAGGTCATATTGCATTTAAAGTATCATTAAATTCTCTAACTTAAACATGTTTTATAATAATAAGCCTGATAATATAAGATAGCTTTAATTTATAGTAAATGCTCATTTTAAATACAAAAATATCTAATAATTAAAAGGATTGATTGATATAATTAACTATTAAATGTGCAAAGACAAAGAAAAGGCTAAGCTTAGAAAAGAGATATTAATTCAATTCAAACTAGAATACTATTTAGTCATTGGGTCATATCTGTAGCTGTAGTTATTAGATTTCAGTTTGATTTATATAGATATAAAGCTAAGACATAGGCATAAGACATTTATACGAGTTTAAGACTCAATTCTACCGTTTGGAAGTCTAAATCTTAGTGTTAAAAAAGAAGTCTGAATCTGTCCTACAACCTAAATACTATTCAGTGTTTGGCTCATATCTCAAGTTTTAGAAGTTCAAATATACCGATTCTTTTTTTGTTGGAAAGTTAAGATAATTTTCCAGAACTTTTATGAAGACTATATGTTCATATTTTGATGTCATCAATGACGTTTTTGATAGACAAGAAGATAAGGATTGTTACTAGGTTTAGAGGTGGCCACCCTCTCAATAATTAGTCATCAAATCAATAGTTCTAAATTTTAATATATAAAAAAAAGGCATTTGTCATGTATTTAGGTATCTTGGTTTTCAGATCAAGATCATGTTCTTGCTCTTTTTCTTTATATTTTTGTAATGCTTAAGTTTTGCTTTCATTAATCTTTTGTTTATGCTTTTCATTTCATTTACTATACTCATATAATCATGTTTCATTGAAAAGCAGGAAACAATCAATACTCAACTTGCTCAAAGCATGACAGATTTTAAAGATAATTTTGCAAAACTTACATCTGTTCTAGACTTATATATCATGTTTCATTGAAAAGCAGGAAATAATTAACACTCAACTTGTTCAAAGTATGACAAATTTTAAAGATACTTTTGTAAAACTCACATATACTCTTAATTTTCAAGAGAAAGGCAAGTTTCCATCTTAACCACAGCAAAATCCTAAGAGGTAATACAATGCAAATGCAAGTAGTTCTAGAAGCCAACATATAAATCAAGTCAAATAAATCATTACTCTACGTAGTGGTAAGGTTATTAAAAAACCTACTCTTAAACCTTATGAGAAATATGATAAGTGAATCTCTGAAGGTAAAGAAGGGGTTGAATCTAAACATTGTAAAGAAAAGACTAATTCCCTACCGACACTTTTATTTCCTCACGCCATGACCAAACAAAGAAAAGTCAATTACAACTTTGAAATCTTTGAAACTTTTAAACAGGTAAGGATTAATATACATTTGCTAGATGCTGTTAAACAAGTACTTTCCTATGCTAAATTTTTGAAAAATCTGTGCACTATGAAGAGAAAACTGAATGTGAAAAAAAAACATTTTTAGCTGAATAAGTAAGTATCATGCTTCAAAATAATAATGCTTTGAAATATAAAGACCCTAGTTGTCTTATAATTTCTTACTTTATTGGAAAACATAAAATTGAAAAAGCTTTACTTGGTTTTGAAGCTAGTATGAATTTACTTTCATATTTAGTTTTTCAAAGTCTCAATCTAAGTGAGCTAAAACCAACTTCTGTAATTATTTTACTTACTAATAGATCTGTAAAAGAGTCTAAAGAAATAGTTGAGGATGTGTTAGTACAAGTTGATAAATTCATTTATCCTATGGGTTTTATTAACTTGGACACATAATCTGTTGAAGTATGTAATTCATTTCTTGTTATTTTAGGGCATCTATTTCTCGTAACTTTTAATGCATTAAATAATTATAGGAATGAATTGATAAAGCTATCATTTGAAAACATGACCTCAAAGATGAATATTTTTAACATTTACAAGCAACCTAGAGATGATAATGATTTACAAGAAGTAGATCTTATTGAAAAATTAGTTTATTATCAACTTAAATATATTTTGAGTAAAATTAAGTTTGATGAATTTGAAGATTTGCAAATGATTTATTCTCAGGAAGAAATCACGAATAAGAAAGCATAAAAAATGTTAATGCGGATGTTTTGTCAAATTTGACAATATATTCGACATCCAACATTACACCAATTGATGGTTATTTTCCTAACAAATACTTACTTTCTCTTAGATCAATGCCTTGGTCTGCTAATTTTATCAATTTTGTTGCTTTAGGATATTTGCCAACTCATTGGAGTACCTAAGATAAAAGAAAGTTCTTAAACGAAGTGAAGAACTTTTATTGGGATGACCCTTACTTATTTAAATATTGTCCTGAATAAATGTTTTAAAGATGCATTTCTGACAATGAGAAAATTAAGATTAAGATGGAGCAGTCCTTTTATAAACATGTGTGTATATATGGGGCTTATGATTTTAAAAATCCAAAGAATGATAATGTTTTCAAGTCTTTCTCTAACCTTAGTCAAATGGCGGATAATGGTACTTCCTGACTTTTAAGTTGGTTTTTTTAGATTCCCATAATAACTGATATTTGTGTATATATTTATTCAATTTCTTGTTCTGTCTCTTTTCTTGGTATCTCTTTTCCACTTCTTATTTAAAAAATGGACACCACTCTTGAAAAATTGAAAAAGTATTTTTCTTGTTTTGCCTCAAAATACGATTACAAAAATTTACAGAGCTAGGTATGCAAGATTGAGGTTGTTAATGAACCATGGAATTCTTGAAGAGATTCACTGGCTAATTAAAGCAAAGGTCCAATTATCAGGTATGTTTTCTAATTCATTTATTTCATATATTTCTGGGATAGATAAAATCACTTTTGTAAAGAAACATTATGCGAAATGATTGAAAATCTATTACTGATGTGCCAGATGGACTTGAAATGCACAATATTGTTCTTTAGGAATGATATCAATAAATTATGAAAATAAAATACAATTAATTAAGGATGGCTTGAGTAAGGAGTATTTCGATAATCTTCTATTAACTCTTGAGACGCATCCTGGGGGAGATGTGAATCGTGTAATTCATGATTTGTGACCCTATTTTCATAAAAAAAAAAATGATCGATTTAGTCTTGAAAATCTAATTAAAAAAGATCTTGTTTGTTAGTTTCCAAGAAAACTGGATGTGAAGCTTATCCCCGACCTATAAAGGGCATTTAAGCTGTTCTTGGATGTAAAACTAAGAGAAGATGTAAGTCACAATCACAATTATAATTTAAATCTTAGTTTACAGGAACTTGTATCTTTTAGTTTTATTAATAACATATTATTTTGTTTTGTTATTTCTTATATTTGTTTAAATATATTTTAGATTCTTTAGTATTTCCTATTTCAGGTGATGTATTTTATACTCTATCTTTCTACCTTAGGACATTGAGGACAATATCTTATTTTAGTTGGGGGGAAAGGGTAGTAGTTGATATTAAAAAAAAACTAAAAATATTTTCTATTTCATAAACCATTTGCAAAACTAAAAGGAATTCTTTTGTTAAAATAACTTTTAAGATTTATCTTAGTAAATATTCTTAACAAGGTGTATCAAAATACTTCTTGAAATATTCAGGTTTACAAACTCTCGCATTATCATCAATTAATTTTGCTCATATACTCATTTAACAAATATTCTTAAACCTTCATTTTCACATAAACACACACACACACACACACACATACACTTTAACCTATGATTGTGGGTTGCACATTGGATTATTACATTATATATGTTCTTTTATTAAAGGTAACAACTAAGAGAAAAGGATAATATATAATTTATAAAAAAAACAAAAAACAAAAATTGATGATAATAAAAATATAGATAAGTTTGGTTTTGTAGCCTCCCTAACCTAAGCAATTAAGTCCAAATGGGTGTTTTAATACCTGATACTCTAAAGTCAACTGACCGGGAGCTATTGACCCAAGACTTATTATATGGGTTAATGAAAAAAGTTTAAGGGAATCAAACATTGTACTATTTACGTTGACACGACCAAAAGATTGATGTCTTCTCCTAAGTGTAGGAGTGTCGAAGTAATAAATAACCCGGCAAGACCGGGGTCAACCCACATGAAGGTTAACTATATAATAATAATAATAATAATAATAATAATAATCATGATGATGATGATGATGATGATGAATTGAAGAGGACTTTGAGATGTAAAATTAATATAAGGATTAAACAAAGACAAAATAATTGTTAAGGTTAAAGGATCCACTAATGGTATTAAACAAGTATAGTATAAACTCTTTTTATTACTTAATTGGAAACCACACACAAAGAAGGTTCTAATTAGATTATAAATTGTTAACATGATTACATTAGTTATCTTATTCGAATAATGCTAATACTTGTAAATATTGTCAAGTACTCATGATTATAACTTATATTAACAACAAATCAAGTTTTTTTCATAGCACAAGTGTCAGTTATATTATACTGTTGGGCTATAAAAGTGCCAAATATTTATTTTACCAAGTATTATATAATACAAATCTAGATTAACCATTTAACAAGCAAAGTATTAAAAGTGAACAAGATAACAAACACAAAACATGTTAGTATCAAACATTAAAGTCCATATTAAGTTTACACTATACTTATTCTTACACCATTAGTGTAACCTTTTCACCATGACATAATAAACTTAG
>NW_011500207.1:104086-136712 GCF_000495115.2 Populus euphratica
TTACAAAAATATAAAGAAAGAAATAAAGAGCATGATCTTGATTTGAAAATCAAGATGACTAAATGAATGACAAATGCCTCATTTTATAGGTTAAAATTAAAAACTATTGATTTGTTAACTAATTATTGAGTGGGTGACCACATCTTGACTTAGTGACAATCCTTATCTTCTTGTCTGAACAAAACGTTATTGCGAATTGGAATAGACTTAATTCAAGAAAGTTCTAAGATATTATCTCAACTTTCCAATAAAAAACATTTGAGGTCATTTGGATTTCTAGAACTCGAGATATGGACTAAACAGTGTTTGGGTTGCAGGACAAAATTTTGACTTCTTCGTCGTTACTGAGATTTGGACTCCCAAATAGTAGAATTAAGTATGTATTCCTCATGAATGTTTTAGGCTTATATCTTAGCTTTCTAGCTATATAAACCAAATTGAAATTCAAAATCTACAACTCTAAATATGAACCAATGACTGAATAATATTCTAGTTTGAACTGAACCAACATCTCTTTTTAAATTTCACCCTCTATTTGTCTTCTCAATTTCAGTAGTTGAACTCATTAATCAATTCTTTGATTTATGTGATAGGCTTGCATTTAAGATGAATATTTACCATAAATGAAGGGTATCTTATAGTATCAAACTTGTTATTAGAAAACATGCTTTAGTGAAGGAGCTATTGATACTTCAAATGTAAAATGTTGATATAAAACCTTAATAAAAATATAATTTTAAGTATTAATCACAGTCCCCAACTAGCTTATTACTAGTCCCTAGTAATCAAAACGTTAACATAGAAAAACAATTTACAAGTTGCACAAAGTAAAGCATTCATCATTCAACTTCTATTAATCTATTCAGATTAACAAAGTCTCATTAAATTTATATATCTGCTTAATACCTCTTTACCAAAATATGAATAAACAGTTTAACCGGTTAACTTCCTTGAGTTATGATTATTATCTTCTTTTTTTTTTCTCTCTCTTTTTTTTTTAATATATATATCTTTAACCCATGTAATAAGTTTTCAGCTAATGACTCTCCGACCAATTGGTCTTAAGGCATTAAGTGTTGAGACACCCCTTCGAGCTTAATAACTCGGGTTATAAATATTGATACGTATAGTGTAATGTTTAATTCCCTTAAGTTTTTTCTTTTTAATCTATGTAATAAGCGTTGGGTTAATAACTTCCAAGTCAATTAACTTTAAGATATTAAGTGTTAAAACATCTCTTCGAGTTTAATTACTTAAGTTAGAGAAATTATCAAAAAAACCCTAAATAGTAAAAACCACCCTTTTTTTTTGCACTATAATTTATTCATTTGATACTAAAATTACATTTATCGGAACTTTTCTTTTTAATTATTGTTTTGCAACCAAATAGAAGGAAACAACTAGTAGATACATTAACCATTTCAGAATTGATGATCGATGATAGATGAAAAGATAATTGTGTCTAATGTAAAAATATAAATATATATTTGAGATAAAATTGATAATTCAAGATATTACAACTCCATTCATAAAAAAAAAAGAATAAAAAAAGAAGAAGAGGCTTTTTCCAAAAAAACATATATAAAGAAAAATTAAACCAAGTTTTTCCCGAAAAGATAAATAAAATTAACTATAAATCAAAGAAGAAAATAATTCGCTTCCCACACAACACAAAGACGATTTATTCAACGATAATCAAAGCTCATCAATCATACAATAATATGGAAACAAAAATCTTTATTTTTCATTTTGATCTTCCCCTCTCGTTATGCTAAATAAATTCGGAGAAGTTCTAGCATTGCCATTAGAGGCACCATCTCCTCCATTTCGAAGGCGAGGGACAACGACCGGTCCGCCTTTAGAGCATAGCTTATCATCAATGGACGACCTAACAATGCCTGCAATGAAATTATTTACTATCAAAGCACCTTCGAGCAGTAACAAAAAAAGAAAAGGAAAGGAAAGGAAATGAATCCATGGTCACCTTCCCATCCATTGCATCTTTTGCAGACACAGCTTCATCTTCTTTAGAAAAACTGACAAACCGATCTGCCCCTGTCTTTATCATACAATATCCTCACTAAACCACAACCATCCCAATGAATTAAAGATCACCGCCTATCAGATTAGATTGAACAAAAGGGATTGATTGAAATATTCAGTGAGAAAATTCATCGAACAAGTGGTTCACATAACAATTTCAGAGCCCAAGTCGGCACTAATCAAGGTAATAGTGTTTTGGGATTATTACCAGGTTTACCAAAGTAGTAGCTCCTTCAGTGAGACATCTCCGAAGGAAGAGAAAGCATCTTTTAATGACTTCTCGTCAATTGACCATGACAAACCTCGAAAACACACAAAAATCTACGTGCGCAAGGGGACAAATATCATCGTACATGTAGAGACAAGATAGTCTACAACAGTTGAAGCATGGGCGACAGGGAGAGAGAGAGACCTGCAAAAAATAGTTTATCAGTGACAGCGAGAGAGTTTGGGTTGTAAGCTTTCGTTAAAGCTTTTCTATTCATTTTTTGTTCGGTTTCTTTTATCATCAATCACCTGACCTCTCGTTCGTCATTCTTTCTGGGTTTATATACAATTTTTTGGGAGTACTTATAGATTGGTTCTAGTAGTTCATTAAAAACTAATCAATTAATCCCTATATTATCAAAAATAATTTAAATAATTCCTTGAACAACACTAACCGCAATCAGATTTGATTGTTTTTTTTTAGTTATCAATATTTCTGGTGCATAAACTTTTCAATGGTTTCTATTTTAATCCCTTTATTTTTATTCCTACTATTTAAGTGTGTGTGAATCTTTATTTTTCTAATAAAATATATATGTTAGGTTTATTTGTTTTATGTCATATTAGATAATTGTTATGCATTATGATCGGGTAGGATGAAGATTTTTTTGAACTCAAAAAATAAATGTAAAGGTCGTGGAACATGTTTTTATGATGTCATTAAACTCAGCTTAACACATCAACTTTCAAACTTTTTGATTGATGTTTTACCTAGATCAAAGTGTTTGGAAATTATCCAGCCTTTAAACCTCTCAATTCGAATTCAAAGATAACCCAAACGACTGTAAAAATATAATTTGACTTTTTAAAAAATCTTAAGGTGGCATTTAAAAAAAATATATTAAGATAACAATATATTAGATTAATCTAAGTCAACCCAGATTACCTAATCAAACTCACAACCCATGTCATGAGTTCACAAGTTGAATAACTTTGTATTTTTTGAGAAATTATTTTTTATTTAATTATATAATAAAAAATAAATGCTCAAAAAATTGAACATTAACGTAATACTAAGACATTTGTTTGAGATTGTAATAACATTATAGAAAACAAATCAAAATAAATCATGAAATCCGATTCTTAACATATTTCTTTTAAATCGAGAAATGAGAAAAAATATATATTTAAATATATGAAGTGATAATCAAAAGGAATTGTTAACACCAATTAAATATTAGATTGAAAAGTTAATCTTTGTAATAGATATAATGGAGAGATGCATGATATGAAACCAATATTAAGATATTTATTTGAGATCACAATAGCTTTATATAAAATAAATTAAAATAAATTATAAAATTCAATTCTATCTAAATTTTTTATTTAATTGAGAAATGAAAAAAATGATATTTATGATTTATAAAAAAATTTAAAAATATATGAAGTGATAATTCAAAAAGAATTGTTAACTCTAATTAAATATTAAATTGGAAAATTAATATTTATAGTAGAAATAAAATATAGATGAACATGCAAATGTTTTACTTTGATTGTCTTTTTTATTTTTTATTTTTCATTCATTTTATCTTAGTGACTAATTGTTGTTACTGATAACAAATAATTTTATTTTTATAAAAAATTTATTTAAATACAATGAATTCGCATAAAACATAAAAGAAAAGAATTCAAGACAAATCAAACTAATCCCCTTAAAAAAACTACAAAAGTGTAAAAAGATTAATTGTTATTAAAAAATAATAATTTAATAGAAACAAATTAATGAAAAAAACAAAAAAACAAAAATAAATCAGGCGTTAATATGCTAAACTCATGCGCCTAACCTTAATAAAAAAGCTATATGCCTTTTTTTTCTCTTAACCATCCATTTTATTTTTTTAAGCATGTAATTTGTTGCTTATTATTATGGCTTTTTTTTTTAAACTAGAGGTGATCTAAAAATCAGGGTCTTTGGACTATAAAAACCCAATTTTAAGTTATTTTTACTTTAAAGTATTTTGAAAATGCTATAAAAAACTTCTATAAACCGGTTGCCAATCCCAAAACACTCTAAATTTACTAAAAAAAATGAATTTAATAATAAATCTTAACAAAATCTAATATGTTTTTTAAGACATGTTTATAGAAAAGTCTATTAACATTAAACTTTTTTTATCTAATGTAACTTATTGACTCAAAAAACTATGAGTTTTGTAGTTGAAAAGTGGCTATTTGCAAACTTTTTATCTTCTTAATTTTTTTCAAATGATTTTCTATTAATTCTCTTTGTCAAAAATGAAATTTTAAAAAAATTAAAAAAATTAATAGGACTAAAAGGTAAGAAAAAATATAAATGGATTAATTTTTTTTCTTTCAAATTTGAGATTGGCCATGAAAATTTTCTATGTTTCACACTTTGATTTTTTTTCATTGATTTTTTCTTTAACAAATTTTAATAAAATGATTATTAATTTCAGCATAAAATTGTAATTTTCTTAAAAACAAGTTTGTTAACCTAAATTATAAGTCATTTTTATATTTACTCTTCTTGTTTTTAAAAATTATAATTTCATCCTAAAATTTTAATGTGCACGTGATAATTTACATTCGAAATTATTCTATAATTTAATATATTTTATATTGAAACTATAATTTTTTAAAATAAAAAGGATAAGTGTAAAACCAATTAAACTATAGGATAATTATAATAAATTTTTCTTTAACTTATCTCAATTAATAATAATTTTATTAAATTTAGACTATTATGTCAACCAAGTAACTAACGTATCAAAACTCTAAATTAAATTTAATAAACTTGGTGGGTCAACTCATAACATGATTAATCAATTTAAAATAAAAATAAAACTAATTTTATTTTTTTAAAATATATTTTATAGAATGATATTATTTTATTTTTTAATAAAAAAACTCTTGCAACAACATAAAAGCTTCAACCATGCAATTAATACCATCACCTTAGTAATGGGCTAGCTTGGAGATTTAATAAGTAAGGGTAATAGGAAAATCTAAAATCAAATATTTGTGAGATGGGCCTACATCATTGCCTGCATTTATGCTGGGCTTGGGAAATTATAGCCTAGGAGCTACCACAAGAAAATGAGCGTCCTTCGGTGGCTCTCGCAGCCATTTTACAAGAGAACGAGCAGCCTCTGCTGCGGGACGGAGTCACAAGTCAGTTTTTTCTCTGAGTAGACGAGCTTAGTAATTCAGGTACCTTGCTATTTGATTAATTAGATATATCTTAGTCATTTTCATTAGATTTGCGTCCAATTAAACTTGCAAAGGAAAGTTTGAAAAGTGGGATTGGTGAATTTTAAACAAACAAAAGCAGGGTTCTTTTGTCTTAGTTGGTTCAAAGTATGCACGCTATCTGTTCGATGCAATGCCACAGTGTGTGTATGTGTGTTAGAGTGTGTGTGTGTGTGTGTCACTTCTTTGGTTAAGCTGTACTCTGTTAATTTTTGTACCTTGGTTTGAGCTTTGCTATGTCTTCGTGGTCTGTCTTTGTATAGTATTTCTTCTACTCTCTGTTTGTCCCTGTTTCGTTATCTTGGTATTAACTTTGTAACTAGTTTGGGCCCATGTGATTCTTTTTCTGCTAATACAATCCATTCATAAATTTTGCACGCCAACTTTTCGATGAATCGTTGGATTCTTTCTGTCTATCTTGAATAGAGCATACTTTGTTTATCTGAATCAGATATTGAGCGAGGGGCGAACAAATGTTGGGAAGTTACTATAAGCTGACAATTTGTTTATTGGCTGGAAATTTTATCAGATTTTGGGGTTTTGCACTGATTTTTCATAATGGAATTGAGTAACAGTTGGGACATCCTTAAATATCTAGATTTGTAAATAGTCTTACTGATTCAATGTCTTGATATTTACTGATAAAGTAGGACAGGATGTGGGTATATTTGTGATCTCTAGAGATTTTATTAGAGAATAGGTTTCTTCGGCCTTCATTACTCAATAAGAGTCAGTTGACATTGATGTGCCTTTTTTGGTGCTTTTCATATAATATAACAGACAAGGTATTGTTTTCCTTTGTGGTTTGAATGCGTTTTCTGTATTTTCATTCCTTTACTTGGAGTCTTCTCTTTTTTAAGTATCTGTCACTGTAGGATTTCATTTTATGTGCAAAGCACCATTGCTAAGATGTTTTTTGGACAATTCAGGGATATCCTTAAATATCTAGATTTGTAAATAGTCTTACTGATTCAATGTCTTGATATTTACTGATAAAGTAGGACAGGATGTGGGTATATTTGTGATCTCTAGAGATTTTATTAGAGAATAGGTTTCTTCAGCCTTCATTACTCAATAACAGTCAGTTGACATTGATGTGCCTTTTTTTGTGCTTTTCATATAATATAACAGACGAGTTATTGTTTTCCTTTGTGGTTTGAATGCGTTTTCTGTATTTTCATTCCGACTTTCTCTTCTTTAAGTATCTGTCACTGTAGAATTTCATTTTATGTGCAAAGCACCATTCCTTTCGTTTTTTGGACAATTCAGGTGCAAAAGAGAAAACATGAATGCATTCAAAGCCTTCAAAGCCCAAGTTCCAATTGCATGGAGTCCGCACCTGTATATAACTTTGGTGAGGGGCATTCCAGGAACTAGGAGACTTCACAGGCGTACCTTAGAGGCATTGCGTCTTCGTAAGTGCAATCGGACCGTCATGCGATGGAATACTCCTACAGTCAGGGGAATGCTCCAGCAGGTTTTATATAAACTCAGATTAAGTCTGCATTTGTGATTTATCAGAAATATAAGGACTTAAATTGTAAATCATCATTGCTTGGACTCTTAGGTCATTATTTTGAATGTAATTCCTTTTCCCTTCAGGTGAAGAGGTTAGTTGTGATTGAGACAGAAGAGATGTACAAGGCCCGCAAACAAAATGATGTAAACCACCGAGCTGTACGCCCTCCATTGGTCATAAACCACTTACCTGCCTCTGCAAGCAGTTCTTAGAGTGAGCTTTTGCTCTATGTAATTCTTCGGAGGTCAGCTTTCTGTTTCTTAAATGGGCATCTGTTTGTCAAGATAACTGTTTTTTCTTTTAGTGCCGTATTTATAGAAGGATGGTTGATCCAGTTAACTGGAATTGCACTTTTCCCTAGTCGACATGCTGGAGTCAGTGGATTATATATCTCTTTTCTCGGGTATTGACATAAATATCAGAATTCTAAATTAGCAACATCATTTGCTTCTAAAAGCTTTGTAGTTTAACTGGTGCTTGTGTAATAAATACTTGGTTCTAAAATAAGAACCTGAAAATTGTGCATTACCATACACAGAATAGGCACACAACATGGCGTCTTAAGTAGCTCAACTTTCAGTACGTCTGAAAATTGAGTATAAACTTTCAGTACGTCTGAAAATCTTAGAACATTAGGAAGGCCTTGAAGAGCTGTAGACTAGGGTCCTTCCTATTTATTGATGTTCTTTGCCTTGAGCATGTTTATGGCAGTTAAATCATTCCTTCCTCCTTCACCATCTTTAAAGCAGTCAAATCATCTGCAGTTCTAAACCCTTTCTCACTAGGGTGCTTCCTATTTATTGATGTCCTTTTCCTTGAGCATGTTCATGACAGTTAAATCATTACCTCCTCCTTCACCATCTCTAAAGCAGTCAAATCACCTGCAGGTTTAAACCCTTTCTCGTTACAGTTTTTGGGCTTGATATAGTGCTGGACTTTGTACTGATGTCCCCTTGCAAATGCTAGGAAAACGAAGAAGTTCAACCCTCCTAGCACTGCTAGTAACCAATAGAAGTTATTCAACCTCCCCTTGTTCAAGTTGTTCCTCAGCCAGATTTTCTTGGTAGCTTTGTCAACTAAAGACACCAGCAAACTGCTAACAAAGAAACCCATTGAGATGGTGCTGAGGAAAAGCCCAGTGCTCATTGATTTCATCCTTGCTGGCGCCTCTCTGATGAAAAACTCAAGCTGTCCAACATAGACGAAAGCCTCCCCGGCACCCACTAGGAAGTATTGAGGGACTAGCCAGAAGGCGCTTATCTTTATAGATTGTTGAATAGCAGTTTCCCTTCTTTCTTTTTCAATGCTAGCAGCAGCCACCATGGCTAGTATTGAAAGAAAGAGTCCAGCTCCAATCCTTTGGAGGCTTGTCAGCCCCTGTGCATTGTGGGTAAGCTTTCGAGCCAGGGGAACGAAGAGTCTTTCATTTAGGGATGTAAAGAGGAGAATGGTGATGAAGAGAAAGGTGGAGTATGAACCTGAAGGAATAACCAAAGAGCCAACTTTTCGATCCATGAAGGTTGCTTGCTCAATAGTGAAAGTAATCATTTGAGAGTAAACTGTCCAAAAGAGGATACATGTAGACCAAATTGGGATGAGCTTTAGCACCATCTTCACCTCCTCAACTTCCATAACAGTTGATACTATCCAAGGGTCATTTTTTCCCGCACCGATGGAGGTGGGATCATCTATGATCGCAGCCTTGTCAAGACACCTGACGAGTAACACATGAGAAGAAATGGAATCTGGTAAATTTCTGCGAGAATACTTGTACGAGTGGTGACAGTAATAATAGATGGATATAAGAAAGGACATTTTCCTTAAAACGACATGAGAATAATCCAGTAAATCGTTGTTTCTGAAGTAATTGTTCAACTTACTTGAGTTTCTCTGAGTAGGGAACTGTGGCACTATCATACTCATTCAGAAGGCTGGGATGTGAAGGATAAGGATGTTTCCTTTTCTTCCATGCCAGTAACGATACCCTCCATATGATAGTTAATGGGCTACCTTGAGGCTTCTTGAAACGGTACCGTGGAGTACCACAGATCAACAGTGCTACTGCGATCACCATTGTCCCTGCTGAAATTCCATACCCCCACCCTCTTCCGACGTTATCTTGTACATATACCAGCACTATAACTGCAAACAATGACCCCATGCTAATGCAAAAATAAAACCGATTGAAGAAGAAAATCATTGTCTTCTCCTCCTTGGGATCTGTTTGATCGAACTGATCAGATCCAAAACCCGAGACATTGGACTTAATTCCACCACCACCAAGGGCTACTGTATAAAGCGCTGCATATAGGAGAACCAGTTGATTTCCTTTCACCTCGATGCACTGATGATTCTGTTTCCTGTAGTCATCGCATGGCGGGGGTCTCATGCTAGGAATGGTTGTGGCTACTGTTAGTAGACTGACCCCCTGATGCATATGGAAAGGAATCAGCAGCAAGGCTTGAAAAAAGAAATAATTGTGCGCAGCTTTTGGCAAGCCTAGAGTACAGATTTTAGGTCTACTTAGAACCTTCATCAATGTTTGGCCTCGTGATTACCTAACATGCTACTGGTTTTTCTCAGCTGGGACTTGGAAGGGTGTCTCAGAATGATGCAAGAGCAGGTTTGCAGCCCTCACGTTGATACTAAAGCATGATTAATTATCAGAGATAACGTGGCATTTTATCTTCTTTAAGTTAGTGACACGTTGGCATGCAATATATTACCTCGAAACTTACCAAAGCAGTTACTATTGCGAAGATCGCAACTGTCAAGTACCGACCGAGCTTAGCATCTGCCAAGAAACCCCCAAAGAGGCCAAGAAGGTTGAGAGTACCCATGAAGTTGGTGACCATGTTTGCAGATTTTGCCGATGAAATATGCAATACTCCGACGAGGTATGTCACTAAGTTCATTGATATGCCCATGACACATATTCTCTCCGAAAGCTCGGTTACTGCAAAACAAATTGGAGTAGAGATTAGCCAGGTGCTTCAGCACATATACTTAGATGTATAAGACATTGACTCTTGTTAGTGAGAAGCACCCAGAATGAGCCCCGCAGCAAGCCATCCTCCAGTTCTGGACTTGTCCACAGGAATTCCTCGAAAGTCTACTGCAGGATCATTATGTGCGCCATCTTCCCCGCCCAGGCCTGCTGCTAAAACCTGTTACAGTTGAGGTGATAAGAGAAATAAGCCAAATAACTATGAAATATCCGGTATCACTGTAGTGAAGATGTTCACGCAAGCATGTACCATTTTTGAAGGGAGAGAGACAGAGAGCAAGTATCGGTGCTATGTAGACCTTCACTTTACAAACGAAGAACAGAATGGGAGTGCATGAGGAAATAACTACTTGGTTCTGTAGTACTCAAGAGAATTGGTGAATGAGTTCGTGATCTGGAGGGAATATAAATATGGAAGGCGCTGGACATCGGAAGAAGGCAACTGTTGCAATTTTTTTCTACCGGTGAAGAGTGGCTTGTTATTTTTTTATACTTTTCAAATAACTACTTGACCCAATAATTTAAACAATTAGGTGGGTGGGGTGAAAGTTACACACTTATATTATTTTATATTTAATTTTTATTAAATAAATAAAAATAATAAAATTTAAACTTTTAACTGTTTGATTATTAAGATTCTAATACTATATCAAAAAAACCATATCAATTATGTAAGTTAAGCTATTAAATGAAATATTAATATATAATTTATATTAATTTTTAATAATATTACAGAAAAATATGTGAGCAACTTGGACGTATTCATCTAGTGGTTTACGTTCCTGCAGCCACAACCTCACCATCTCTGGCTGGAAAGTGGCCATCCCAGCGTTCCAATCTTGTTTCTTCTTTATCGTACTATCGTTATGGGAATTGAAAGATCATGTAAAACGTAAGACATTGGGACAAATACTAGGGTCATGTGGGGCTGATCAGAAAGCCTTGGTCAATTGGACAGGTAAACAGCATATTGATCGAACCATATGCGAAAATTTTCTTTCTGTCGGGTCATGTCCTATGTAGGAAACCCTACCCTAAACCTTAAGAATCTCAACTGCTATTGTTACGTAAAAAGAATGCCTGGCGTGCTCCCACCATTATTTCAGCCATGATTGCAAAGGAATTAACTGCGTGAGGCTATAGGCTTTAGCAAGCAAAAAATAATGCAAAAGCTATGACGAAAATCTCAATCCTGCGTTCGCTACAAGCCCACGAGTGTGATATCCCCACCCCATTGGATCCAAATTGAACAAAGATAAGGGACTGAATTAGACAAGAAAACTTTTATGTGTAGTTTCTCGATGCAACGGAGGAGAATTGGTAAGAGATTCAGTTCAAAAAGCTCAAGTCAATTCACTGATTAAACCGGCTGATATTCATTTTAAGGAAAAGCAGATAATACCAGTTCTTTTTTTATTTTTGGATGAAATTAAGAGATAATAACACCCGGTTGTGCCATCAATCAAGCTCAAAGCAACTCTTTGTGGAGTGGAAAAGTTCCTTTGTGAGACTTATTGAGGATGGTAGGGCTTCACTCTCTGATTTTGTGTCTTGGTAAGATTCATTCCATGGTTAAGAAGTTCTTGATTAAAATTATAAATGTGATTTTTTAAAATATTAAAAAAATATCTTACTTTTTATATTTTATATTTTATGTATATTTGATAAGTGATATTTTAAACGATTTTTATTTTGTATTTCAAGTTTTTTTTTTTAAACGATCAAGTGGGAATAATTTTTATTTTATAAAATATAATTAATAAATATATGTTTAATTTCTTACATCACTATCCAAATTGCTCGTCCTAGCTGATTTTGCCTAAATAATTTCTTTAAAAAAACAAAGTTATTCCAAGTGATCGACAACAGGTCGGCCGAATTTGCTGATTTTTCCTCGAGCTTGGAGTTTGGAGAAACGTCTGGTCATAATCTTTTCGCCCCCCCAAGAGATCATGAACAGGAAGTCTTGTTTTAAAGCAATCATTAATTAAGATATCATAAAACATCAATTTTTGTTTTCGTTGTCATTTTTTTTTGAAAAATAAATTTGTTTTGATTTTTTTAACTCCCAATCAAGTTTTTTATAAAAATATTATGAGTGATTTAAAGCTAAAAACATCATGATAAATTCATGAAGATAACTCAGTCAATGGAAAATCTTCTCCTTCACGTGAGAAAGAGAATTAAGTAAAACTCTTTCTTACCGTATACCTGATTATTTTTAATCAAAGAGAGCCAACTACAAACCATCCTTTACAATCGAAGCGCCTGTTAAAACACGGTCACCATCACAAAATCTCTTCTATTATGCCATCCGGGATCATGTCTGTTCAGTTCATGATTCCCGTCAATTCCCAAGAATCTTTCTTCATCTCTTCAAAGAAAGTAGTAGGTAGCATGGAGAAGCCGTGAGGATTGGAATCCATTAACCCACTTAAAGGATGGGATGCATGGAAAGAAAGCAAAAACCCTCCTGATTTCTGATCATTATTCCTGCACACTACATCATTAAGCAGTTTTATCGATGGATTAATTTCGTTGGTGAGATGAACTAAACCTGTTGGTAAAATTTTTATTGATGGTGTCATCGACAAATCCGTCTGTTGGAGCGTTATTGTTGGTAATTTCTCTTTCCATTGCTCATTCTATCGGCAATTAAAAAAAAACCATTGACGGAACACCGACGGTATTACAGACGGCTCACCGCACCAAAAAACATTTGCGCGAGAAATGTACCGATGAAATTATTCTGTCTGTATTTTAAATGGTAATTACCAATGAACTAGCCGTCAGTGAATATGGCATGGGCGAACTTTGACAAATACCAATGGAATAAATCTATTGGTAATAGTCGGGGTCAATATTGATGGAATTTATCTATCGGTGATTGTGGCACGGCTCGTAAATTTTTTCCAACTCTCGGTAAAATACCGACGACCATGTTGCCTCGGTAATATCGTTGGTATTTATTTCAATTATTTTTAAAAAATTATTTATTAACAGTAAAAAAACTTAATAACCAAATAAATTTGTATTAAACATTAAAAATATAAAATAATATTAAATAATATTCATCAAAATATTCATTACAAATTAAATATTTTTTTTAAAATTAAACTAATCATAATAGTGGTGGAGCTCGAGGAGGAGGAGGAGGAGGCTGAAGTTGTTTGTAAGCCGCTTTTTGTTGTTCATACTCCCGTACGATAAAAAAGGAGCAGTGTACGTATCATTACCCATATTTGATCTAATCTCCATGACCATTTGATAGAGCTGAGCATAATCCGTCGAAAGGCGTTCATATTGTTGTTTCAAGGTTAAGAACTCTTCTAACTGGGTGCTCGATACTGATGGAGAGCTCCCAACGGTTGAGACACTATGGGCTGACTGCAAGTTTTCGGTCGTAGCGTGGGAGAGCCCGTAAACCTGATTTTTATCGGGTCCACCAGAGGATCCAGTCTCCATTCACAAATCTGAATTGAAATCTGGATGGGTCGAAGGATCATCCCCTTATCTCTCCCTCAACTGGCTATTATAGGTCTCCTGATTTTTTTTTTAAATCATCATATTCAATTCAAGAAAATAATAACTTATGAAATAAAATGATTGAACGAACATATCACAAAATGCTGAGCATGGCTGTCCACGTATTGCTGCACCCTTTTTTGGCGGTCTTAACTTCACACGTGTGTCTCTACAAATAGCTCCATTGCACTCGGCTCACATCCAAGAGATGTAGCTTGTAAGGAAAAAAATGTAGCTTTTCGAGGAAAAAAAAGATTGCAAGTTAAATATATTTATAAGCAACAACAAATTAATTAATGATATATTTCATCTAAATTAATCTTACCATCCGCTTTGCATGTGCATTGAACGGTCACTGAACCATGAATTTACTGGTTCTGGTTGACGGCTCCAGATTGTGAGCGTCGTGAGAACCACTCAGACATCACATGTTCAATATATGCCACCCATATATCTCCTGTGATGAATGGCGGTTTGAATTCCTGGGAAACCGCCACCTCATTCCATCCTTCAAGACTGTTGTCCATCGCATATCTTTTTGTCTTTCTTTGGGTGTCATACCTAAAATCACGTAATCTACTTCCATGGTAACTAATTAGAATTTGGAACATAAAATTATAAATAAAAAATAAATATTATTTTTGATGTTACCTAGTTGTCACGTGATTCTCCTATACCCTCCTAACAACATTGTTGTCCGCACTATCCCACTCAAATTTATTCTGTGTATATAAATAATTCATTGAAAATAAAAATAATACAAGATATAAAATTTCAAAAATTATTTATTAAAAATAAACTGGAAATTTAAAATTAACATATACCTGAAATCGCTGCCAGACATCGATATTAGGTCTCCACTTAGGATGTCTGGAGACCTGACTCCATTGAAACAATGAAATCTCCATCGATGATTTAAATGCCAATGTAATTGCCCTAACAGCCTCAATGTTTGTGAACCTGAAATTAAATACTAAAAAATTAATTAATTGTTCATAAATTATGTTATAAGTATATATATAAAAAAACTAAATCCTAAACAAACTTACATTGAAAGGTCATTCTTCCATTATGCTTGGTACTTGCGGGTGAATTGACCTTGTTATGAAGGCACACTGCCTCTGCGCTGTGAAACCGGGCTAGAAGAGGCAGCATCAGAAGTTGGTGCAGATGCATCGTTATGATCAGCACCTAAGGAGATGTCCTCCTCGCTATGAGAAGAATTAGTTGCAACCGTCTGTTGACCATGTGCTGTAGTTTTCATTCGATGTATCAACACAAATCTATATGAATTATAACATAATTAACTTTGATTATTTAAAAAAACATTTGATAGCACCTCCCCTGTACTGGAGAATACCTACAGTTTTCAAACCTGCAATCTTTACAATAACCACAATCCAATTGACTCCAGCTACATCATATATATAACCTAATATCTATAGAAATTTAATCATTAACAAAAATTCGACAACATCTTCCCTATATTTGAGACTAACTACAGTTTTAAAACCTACAAATATTGATAATTACATAAATATTGAAAAATCAACTTATACAACCTAATATCTATAGAAATTCAATCATTAACAAAAATTCGGTAGCACCTCCCCTATATTTAAGACTATCAACAATTTTAAAACCTACAAATATTGATAATTACACAAATATTGCAAAATAAACTCGATAAAACCTAACATCTATAGAAATTCAATGTCTATATATTTTCAACTACCATTAATACAAATTCATAAATAACAATTAAACTTAATCAAAATAAGAAACAACATAACAAACAATAATATCATAAAATTAATATAAACTAATTAAATTTAATTCTATATTTCAATTCACATTTAAAACATAAATTCAACAATAACACTTATTGTAATACAAACAATAATATCCTAAAATTAATATAAACTAATTAAATTTAATTCTATATTTCAATTCACATTTAAAACATAAATTCAACAATAACAATTATTGCAATACAAACAATAATATCCTAAAACTAATAAATAAAATGAAAAAAACTAAATAACACTACACAAAACATTCTAAATACAAAATAAATAATACACAAAACTAAACAAACACTACATCAATTCAAAATAAATTTAGGAATAAAAAATGCTTACTTTAATGGTAGGTTGATAATAAGATTTTATCTATAAACAATACACAAAATAAAAAACACAAAAAAAATCATAATAAAAATTTAAAAAAATACAAAGATAAAGAAAAAAGATTACATACCTTTTAATATGTTTAAAACTACCACCAAAACAATAGAATCTCTTCTAGAGAGGAGAAAAGAAATAGAGATGAGAGCCGAGAGAAAAATGAACCAAATGGGGGGACGAGGGCTTTTATATAGCAATTTTTTTGATGGGATTACCAATAAAACATTAATTGTTGTCAGTGGCATTAAATTTTGTCAGTAATTTCCATTAATAATTAATTGAAAATCGCACCAAAAATTTCAAAAATCCCGCCTGACTTTTCGAGCCGTCAGTCAATCCATTGGTAAATGAGCCAGCGGTGAATCCGTCAGTAATTGTGCCAACCGACCACACCTTTAACAGGCATGCGCTTTGGGATGTGCGCTTGTCATCAGTGAAGCCGTCAGTAATTATGGCAACCGACCATGCCTAAATTTTTTTTTTTTTTTTGTAAATCTTGGTAAAATACCAACAAGTACTAGTCCATCGGCAATGTTGTTAATGATTATGGAAAAATCCATTAATGTTTTTCCAACTATCAGTAAAATATTATTGGGTACTAGTCAATCGGTGAAACTGTTAAATTTTTTACAGTTCCTTCATGTATTGTTGTCTATCCTCCTGCACAAAATCTTGAATTGCAACTTTACAACACACACAATACAATGACAAGAGCTAATAATTAAAGAAGAATAAATATTTCATGTTCCAAAATATCATCCTTAATATTACATTATAAAAATAAGGCTTTACAGCATGTTTAGTTAGAATTTTCATTTTCGTCCTCAATTGAATTGTTATCATCAGCTTCATCGTGCACTTCAATGTGGTTATCATCTTCTTCATCAACATTCTCTAGTCCACTAATAGAGCTTAAAGCAACACTCAACCCCTTTGCGTCAACATCAACAAGACTACCGTCAAAAACATGAAAATTCAAATTTTCTTCTAAGTCAATTGAAGGAGCAACTTGGTATGGTTCAACCAACTCAGTAGCTTAAAAGACTTTATCTATCATACTTGTGTCTTCATTCTCATCCTGAACAACTTTGACACGACCCTTAGGTTTTGTTTTTAAAACAGATAACCAATCAACTCTTGATCGATCTTTCCTAAAGAAAGGAGTATATGTGTAATAAACTTGTTGGCATTACTTTGCAAAAACAAAAACATCATTTACATTGCGGTGTCTAGCTTTGGAGTTAATTTTAACGAGACCATAATGAAGATCTACTTTGATTCCTCTGTTAATTATGTCGTACCAATAGCATTTGAATAAAAACACTTTATTCCACTCGCTATGATATTGTAGTTCGTTGACCTCTTCCAATCTACCATAGTAGTCAACTTCAAACTTACTAGAAGTTGATCCTTTAATACAAATACCACAGTTGTATGTCTTTTGTCCATGTTGTATTCTTCAGTATTAAAGACATATCCATGAACAAAATACCCGTTATATAGTTAATTACATTGCAATAGATAATGAGTTTATGTAAGGACTTACATGTGTTCTAAACCACGTGACAAATTATTCATTTTGTAATTGAATGATTTGGGATTTGGTCAGCTGTGAGTTATTGGACAGTAAGTATCGTCAATGTTGCCTGCAAGATTGTTCCAAATTATATGAGTTTATGATATCACAAAACATAAATAGTACACTGTTGACAAAGTTTATGTTAAACATCTACATACTTAATAAAAGGTCTCAGCTCATCATAGTTAAATAGGACATAATTGTGTGCTTGTTTGAACTCTATTTCAAAGAAATATCTTCGCCTTACAACATTTTTAGGTGTGGGTTGTCTAGGATTGGAGAATATTGATAAGTTCCAACTTGAAGGCACTTCACCACCATCATCATGCTATGGAACACGGTTTATCCTCATTCTTAAATGAGGTTCGAAATAGTATGAGATAAATGTTGAGATCTCCTCAACAATATAGGCCTCACATATTCACATATCAACATGTGCCTTGTTCTTAACCCTTTTTTTTTTTTAAGATTGAATAAGTACCTGCATATATATAATAAAAAATTATCAATTAAAAAATAAATAAAAAATTTAATAATGAATTACATAACAATTATAATATCTAACCTCTCAAATGGATACATCTATTTGTACTGGACCGGTCCTCCAATTTTTACCTCAAATGGTAAATGTACGGGTAGATGCTGCATTGAGTCAAAAAATGATCGAGAGAATATCATCTCAAGTTTGCATATTGTCTTGATGATATTCGTTTTAAGCCTCTCAATACGATCAATATTCAACTTGGTGGCGCATATATCTTTGAAGAAATGACTAATCTCCATTAGTGCATCCCATATTCCTTTTGGCAACAAATCATGAAAAGTTAATGGGATAAGTGTTTGCATAAACATATGGCAGTTATGACTCTTCATTCCATATAATCTGCATTCCTTTGTATTAACCAGTCATGATATGTTCAAGGCATGTCCATTAGGGAAACATGGACTCTTAAATCATTTGTAGACTAATAATTGTGCATTTTTCTCTAACAAGAAGTTTGCTTTTGGTTTTGCAACCCGTGACTCATCACAAACCAACTCTAGATTTTTACGGTCACAGAACAATGCTACATCCAATCTAGCCTAGATGTTGTCCTTTGTTTTCCCCTTCACATCCATTATGGTGTTGAAAATGTTCTCAAACATGTTCTTTTCAATGCGCATGATGTCAAGGTTATGGCAGAGAAGATTGGTCTTCTAATAAAAAAACTCCTAAAAGATACTTCATTTTACCCAATTATGGTCAAACCAAAACCAGAAAACTTTTGCTTACCTGATTGGAGACTAAACACTAGGGCTGAGCATTTTCAGTTCGGTCCGGTTTGGGACCAAAATAAACAACCAAACCAATTTTTTTTAGTTTTTGAACCGAAAACTGGTTTAACTAATTAATTTTGGTTCGGTTAGGTTTGGTTTTTTTCTTCTAAATCAGTTGGTTTGGTTCACTTTTAACAACCCAATCCTTATCATGAATTATACAAGCCAAAATAGGGGTTTGAATCCTTATCAAGATCTGTACAAGCCAGAACAAGGGTTTGCTTTTAACAACCCAATCCTTATCAAACCAAAATAGGGGTTTGCTTTTACCAACCCAATCCTTATCAAGAATCTCTACCTTAGTCATGACACAACCTTTTGCATGTAAAGGATTGTCTCGTTTTTTTTTTTTCTATTGCATGAAAGCTTTAATAGCAACTGAAGAATCTATACATCAACCATGGCACAACTATAGCTCATTTGAGTTGAAAATTTAGTGTATTCGAGTTCGATGAAGAAGAAGAAAAAGTCGAGGAGAAGTTTATCTGTGAGGTTTATCAAGTAGGTGTTTATGTGTGTGCCTATGGGGGGGCCTTGCTGGAAAAGATCTAGAGAAGGAGAGATGCAGAGAGTAAAGGTAAAGGGAGGGCTTGCTGAAGATCCAGAGAAGGAGAGAATTGAGAGATGTAGAGACCAAAGGCAACAGGAAGGGAGAGATGCAAAGAACGACGACTGGTTTTGTGTTTAGAAATGCTACTTTAGGTTTAGGGTTAAAACATTTCCTATTTATACTTTTTTTTTTAGTGTTAGCCTGGTTGAATCGGTTCGGTTTGATTTAGTTCAGTTCAATCGATTTCAGATTTCAGATTTTAGAAACCGAAATATTTCCAAACTAGAATTTTTTTATGATTTTTTAATCAGTTAATTTGATTTTTTTGGTTATTTTTTTTGGTTTTTTTGATTCTTCACGTTTATTGGTTTTTTTTTCTCACCTCTACCAAATACAATGTCACCGTACTCTAACACAACATCAAGCAATTCTTCACAGGAAAGACGTGGGGGTGTAACATCCTTTTCAACTTTGCCAATAAAGAAATTGTTTTTGTTCTTTTTGTACCTGTGATTCGACAGTGATAGTAAAAAAAAAAAAAACCTTTACCCTCGTTTGTTAGTGTGAATACCTTGTTGTTCTTCATATAGTATGGACATGTTAGCTTTCCATGTGTGCTCCAACCAAAAACCATTCCATAAAATGGGAAATCATTGATAGTCCAGTTTAAAGCTGCTATCATAATAAGATTATGTTTCCTCGAGATGTCATATGTCAATCCTTTAGAGGACCATAACTAAGTCAACTCATCAATTAATGGACGAAGATAAACATCTATATTCCGACCCATACTCAAACCTGGTACGACCATAGATAAAAACATGTACGTTGGCTTCATACATATCCCTAGTGGCAAGTTATAAACTGTCAGTATGACCGGCCAACAAGAATAAGGAGTAGCAAATGACCTGAATAGGTTGAATTCATTTGTACACAACCCAAGATGCACGTTCCTTGATTCAACTAAAAAGTGAGGATGCACACTGTTAAAGTGTTTCCAGGCTTCACTATCAGAAGGATGCACCATCACTCCATCAACCGTATGATGTGATTAATGCCATGTCATGTGTTCAGCAGTCCTTGGAGACATGAATAACCTCTAAAGTATCTAAGTTTTTTATATGCCACGAGAGTCTTCCCTCTACCAGTTTTAGGTTTGTAACGAGAATGCCTGCATGTCATGCATTAGGCTAGCTTAGCATTTTCAAGTTAGTATAACATGCAGAAGTTAAGACACATGTCAATTTTCTAGTATCCTAAACCGAGGGGTTTCATTATAGACTTGGTAGCATAGAAGTTTTCTTTTAGCCTTTTCCCTTCCGGTAAAATGCTTCTCGTCCATTCGATAATCTTGTCATAACCGGCCTCACTCAACTCGTGATCTGACTTGATGGTGAACATCTGTGTTACGATCGATAATTTACTGTGGTTCGTACATCCATCCCATAATGGTTCATCATAATCTTTCAACAGATCAAAAAACTTTATTGCATCTGTATTAGGTTCTTCTTCTATGATTGGACATTCGCTGATATGATCTTCACTTATTCTCATTGCATCCATAACGATATTCCTGTAAGGATTACTATTTTCATTTCCAACTTTATGCATGTTGCTAGCACTAGATGTTGACCTGACTGTCCTTTCAGCCATGCTCTCATTAGGAACAAATAGTTCTCCGTGTGCATGCTAACACAGGTAATCCTTCATGAACCCTTTGGTTAGAAGATGCATCGTTACAACATCTTGATGTAGAAACTATAAATTTTTACACTTCCTGCATGAACTCCTAATAGCGCCATTAGTAAAATTCCTCGGGATAGATGTTGTGAAATTAATAAAACTCTGAACATCGTTACAATAATTCATCCTCCATAATTCTTGGGGTGAGTCTCGATACATCCATGAACGATCATCCATAACTTCTATTAAATCTCTATAAAACATAATAATAATATTGGTTTCTTATGTTAAATATTCATTATCAATTATCCAACAAACTTAAAAAACATACTAATCTATAAAACAACTATTAGAAAAGAAGTTCCTCCCCACTTCTATAGCACATAGCTATTGATCTCCTTACCCCCACCAGGTGCTACTCCAATCTCGCTGCCAGTAATGCTCGATTCCTACCTCCCGCCTCTCCATCCTAGCTTTAGAAAGAATCTCACCCTGCTACTGTCCCTACCTCCAGCTCCAGGAACTCTTGCACTGTTCTGCACCTTTTTGAATGAAGCGCCTAGTTTCATCGCTTTCTTTTTACCCACGTGAGATTGGTATTCAGTTTGCCAAAACAAAACTAAAAAAGGGGTCTTTCTAATTTTGTATATAAATATAGATGTGGGTTGTCAGGTTTGGATCGAAATAAAATCCCTAAAAACTAGGGCATCCATTTTCTACTTGTTCTGCTTCGATAGAGGGGTTATAAGTACAATAAAAATCGTTCGCTCTAATCCTTCCTTTGCTGCAGATGATGGAGCTACCACACGTTGATTGGTGGATTGAATGGGATTGATGGGCCCTAGCACAAGAGCCATAGATAAATAGACAAAGAAGTTCAGCTGCCAGAGTCGATCCTATCCCGTATTTACCAGCAAAAAAATAGGGGAGTCATCTGTCTAACGAGAAAGGAGGGGCGTCTATCCTTCTATATAACCAAAAAGACCTTTGTCATGAACTGGGCTCGAACCAGCACTTTCTAGAAACATGGTCTAGAGATGTTAACCTTTCTGTATGTTAAATATTCATTATCAATTATCAACTATCAATGTTCATACATATAAATTTATACATATATAAATTTACAAAAATCACAACTTCGCAATATAATTAATAACAATTAAAATAGACCCATTAAACAATCTATTATTTATTTCATCATAATACATCTAATTCAGTGTAATTCAAATAAAATTTCAACAATGTACAAACAAATATAATTTGACAAAATCTAAAACAAACTATAAGGACTACAGAATTATACATTTATACTACAAGTTTCTTTAACAAATAACAATCAAACCAGTACATATATTAACAAAATACATATACTAAAAAAATAGTAAAATTCACGTTTAAATGTTAAAACTAAAAAGGATATATTTACTTACAAAAAATGATAAAATCCACAAGAACGGATGGTGTGACCACGTATAAAGGTATAAGAAACTTGAGTGCTTGTGTTGAGAAGAGGAGAGAGTTAAGATGGGTGGTTGACTGTAGTTTGGGAGGGGAGAGGTGGGATGAGGAAGAAGAATGAGAAACAAAGGAAGAGAGTGTCGGCAGAGGGGGGTATATACTAGCTTTTATCGATGGAATCACCGACAGACACGTTTTGTCGATATCACTGTTGGTGATTCTGCCAGTGGAAGTGTCACGCTACTGTACAACTATCCCGGTTTGAATCCCTCGGTAATTCCGTTAGTAAACTTGTTTGAAAAATCCACATCATCACGCCGTTGCAACTTAAAAAAAGGTGTCTTAGCCGTCAGAGATACTGGTCATTATATACTAATGGAATACGTTCATCGGTATATACCGACCATATCTCCGACGGAGTATGTCAATCGGTAAATACCGATAGATATTGAGATGAAATAATTTCTGTTGGTGTTCTCTGATTTTCTGGTAATGGTTGATAAAAATATTCTCTAGCTCTACCCTATCAACTATAGTAGTAATTAGGTTCGAGTTTTAACTCTTCCACCTACATACAAGTTAATTTACGCTCTCCTTAATCAGTATTCTCATTTTAGCTCAGTTGGGATCTTCACATGGCATTCATGTTCAAGTTCAGCACTCTCCTCCTCCTGGTCTTACGAACCTCCTATTGCCTAATATTATGAGGTTTCTTTTGTTTGCCGTCATCTGTTTTATCAACTCTCTAAGACTTGTTATAAGGAAGAAAAAGAAAAAGAAAAGAAAAGAAAGAAAGGTAGTCTTAATTATTAGGATGGCGAGTGAGTTGAGTTTAGCTGAGTTAAGATATGTTTAAGTTCAGCTTTTCTAAGGCTTCGTTTGTTTGCTGAAAAATTGTTTCCTTTTGAAAAATAATTTTATTAAAAAGTGAATTAGTTTTCGATGTTTGGTAGTGTTATAGAAATGAACTGGAAAACACTTTCCAGTATTTGATTATGTTATAAAAAATGAACGGGATAATAATTTATTAATGAATTAATTGTTTTAAGTTTATCTAATATATATAAAAAATATTTAATATAAATATTTAATCACTTACAATAAAAGAATGAAATCTAAAAAGTATAATGATGAATTTTTTTTTATCATATCCTATATTCATATATAGCTTATTTTATAAAATATAACTATATATGTCATATCATATTATAGAGAAATAACATTGTGAATTATTTCTTAAGTAAAACCTATTAATCTTTTTTTTTTCAATTTCAAAAGCTTAAAATAAGTTTCATATGAAAAAAGCCAAATTAGTTTATGGTATCAAGTAAGAGTTAGATATTTGGGTTTTTTTTGGTATGAAGATTTTTTTAAAAGATAAATAAATACAAAAATATTTTGATGAGTTTTTTGGATAAAGATTGTTTTTTTTTTCCTACTGGTATAGACAATTATCCTTTTAATATCCATTTAATATATATCAAATAAACATCATGAAATAAATATAAATATCTAACATCAAACATAATCATGCATAAATATTAAGTTTTGATGTCATATACATATATATTAGTTCAAATTATCAATAAATATGCTAGACTGAATTAAACAAGTACATATACTTGTTAAAATCCTTTTAATATCCATTTAATATACATCAAATAAGCATCATGAACTAAATATAAATATCTAACATCAAACATAATCATGCATAAATATTAAGTTTTGATGTCATATAAATACATATTAGTTCAAATTAACAATAAACATGCTAGACTGAATTAAACAAGTATACATACTTGTTAAATAACAAACATATACTTTCTTATCATAGTAAAATAATCTTAGTAAGCAAGTCTCTAGTAGTGTTTGCTCACAAAATTTTGAACTCAAATTTTCCTCAAATTAGCATTTTTTTCCATAAATGCTTTTGCCAACATTTCATTTTTCATCCTTAAGAATGATCTCATCAAAGCCTTCAATTTTCATCACTTCTGTATTCAACTCATTAACATCGAGTTGATTTTACTAAGGCTTTGAATTGCAAATGCTACATCTTCAATCTTTTTAGACAACTGATTAGTACTTAAAAGTGCATTTTTTTATCAAGGTTTATGTCATTATTTTGCACTTGAAGTATCAATAACTCCTTAACTAAATCATGTTTTATAATAATATATCTAATAATATAAGATACCTTTAATTTGTAGTAAATGTTCATTTTAAATGTAGGCCTATCACATAAATAAAAGGATTGATTGATGAATTTAAGAACTGAAATTGAAAGGACAAAAAGATGACCAAACTTAGAAAAGAGATGCTGGTGCAATCCAAACCGGAACACTGTTCGGTAATTGGATCATATCTGGAGCTGTAGATCTCATATTTAGGTCTACTTTATATGGATGGAAAGGTAAGATATAGGCCTACAACTTTTGTATCGAGCCCAAGATCTAAAAATACCATTTTCAAGTCCAAATTATAGCAACAACAAAGAAGTCCGAATCTGTCTTCCAGCCCGAGCACTGTTCAGTGTTTGACCCATATCTAGAGTTCTAGAAGTCCAAATGACCTGAATTTTTTACACAAAAAAGCTGAGACAATTTCCTATAACTTTCATGTGTCAAGTGGCTTCAATTTTGATGTTATCAATGATGTTTTGGGCAGATAAGAGAAGATAAGGATTGTCACCAAGTCAAGAGTTGGTCACTCACTCATCAATTAGTCATCAAATCAATAGTTTCTAATTTTAGCCTATAAAAGGAGGCATTTGCCATGCATTTAGGCATCTTGGTTTCCAGATCAAGATTATGCTCTTGTTTTCTCTCTTTGTATTTTTTGTAATGTTTATGCTTTGTTTTCATTAATATCAAGTTTATGCTTTTCATTTCCTTTCATTTACTTAGTTAACTGTTATCTTATTTATATTCTTATTTTGTTTATTTATTTTTCTTTCTTTCATAATGTTTAGTTAAGTTTATTATGTCAAGGTGAAAAGGTTACACTAATGGTGTAATAATAAGTATAGTGTAAACTTAATATGGACTTTAATGTTTGATACTAACATGTTTTGTATTTGTTATCTTGTTCACTCTTTAATACTTTGCTTGTTAAATGACTAAATGCTTGGCACAACAAATGCTTGGCACTTTCATAGTTCATACTATATGATATAACCAACACCTGAGCTATAAAAGGAACTTGATTTATTGTTAACATAAGTTATAATCATGAATGCTTGATGAGATTTACAAGTATTAGCATTAATCGAATAAGATGACTAATGTAATCTTGTTAACAATCTATAATCAGATTGGAAACTCTTTTGTGTGTGGTTTCCAATTGAATAATAAGAGTTTATACTATACTTGTTTGACATACCATTAGTGGAACCTCTAACCTTGACATTTGTTATTATCATTATTTAATCTTTACATCAATATTCCATCTCAAAGTTCTCATCTTTTTCTTCTTCTTCTCCTTTTTATTATTATTATTATTATTATTGTTGTTGTTCTTGTTGTTGTTATTGTTGTTGTATTATTATTATCTGTAATTTTACAATTAACCTCCCTGTGGTTCGATCCCAATCTTGCCAGGTTATTTATTATTTTGACACTCCTGCACTTGGGAGAAGACATCAATCTTTTAATCGTGTCAAGTTTTTGGCGCCGTTGCTAGGGAGGTAAGTTCTTGTACAAATTAGAATATTTATTTTATTTTCTCTTTTCACTTTACTTGTATATAACTTTATTTCTTTTCTCTTGTTTCTTCTTCTTTTATTTTCTTGTTTTTTTTATTATATCCCTACAGGTGCATGAGAGTGTGGTCACGTACATCAAGTGGTAGACTTTATAGGGTATCCTCATCATTTTCAGAAAATATGGTCGAAGAAGATAATCAATCACTTCATAATAAAAATAATGAGAATATCCATGTTAGAACACTTAGAGACCACATGAATCCCACAACAAGTGCACCATCATGCATAGTTTTTTCTCCTAGTGTATCTCATTTTAATTTTAAGCCAGACATTATTCAACTTTTACCTTCTTTTCATGGCTTAGAATTGAAAAATCCATACTTGCATTTAAGGGAATTTAAGGAGGTCTGTAACATATATAATGATTAAAATTGTAGCATGAACACCATCAAATTAAAGCTTTTTCCTTTTTCATTAAAAGATAAAGCTAAAACATGGCTACAAAATTTGAGACCAGGATCCATTCGTGCTTGGGATGAAATGCAACAGCAGTTTTTAAAGAAGTTTTTCCCATCTTATAGAATAATCTCTTTCATAAGACAAATCACCACTTTCACTCAAAAACCAGGAGAAACATTTTACCAATGTTGGGATAGGTATCGAGACTTGCTTAGTACTTGCCCTCATCATGGTTTTGAAACATGGAGATTGGTTTCACATTTTTATGAAGGCTTAACACCTAAAGATAAGTAAATTGTTAAATTGATGTGCAATGGAACTTTTGAAGATAAAGACCCTGATGAAGCAATGGAGTGCTTAGACTTGTTAGTTAAAAATGCTCAAAATTGGGACACCGCGGGTACTTATGAGGCATCGAGTAAAACTCAACCTCATACATCTAGTGGAGGTATGTACAACCTTAGGGAAGATCATGACCTTCAAGCCAAGTTTGCATCTTTAGCTAGAAAAGTCGAGGCACTAGAATTGAAAAAGAGTGGTCAATTAAAATCTGTTGAAAACATTGTGTGTCAAATATGTGAAACAAATGAACACTCAACCAATAACTGCCCAACCTTGCCTTCTTTCAAGGAATGTCTACATGAATAAGCCCATGCTTTAAACAATTTCCAAAGGGTTAACCACAACCCATACTCCCAAACATACAACCCTAATTAGAGAAATCACCCAAATTTCAGTTGGAAGAGTGATAATAACAATGTACAAACTTCACAACCACTGTTTCAAGCACACCACAATTTCTAAAATTCTCATGGATATGCACCTCCTTATGCTCCACCTTCTAGAAGAAATCTTGAGGAAAGTTTCCAAGAGAAAGGTAAGTTTCCATCTTAACCATAATAAAATCCCAAGGGGCAATACAATGCAAATGCAAGTAGTTCCGGAAGCCAACACATGGATCAAGTCAAATCAGTCACTACTCTATGCAGTGGTAAGGTTATTGAAAAACCCACTCTTGAACCTTGTGAGAAAGATGATGAGTTAATCTTTAAGGGTAAGGAAGGGGTTGAATCTAAAAATTATAAAGAAACGATTGATTCCCCATCAGCGCTTCCATTTCCTCATGCCATGACCAAACAAAGGAAAGTCAATCACAATTCTGAAATTTTTGAAACTTTCAAACATGTAAGAATCAATATACCTTTGCTGGATGCTATTAAACAGGTTCCTTTCTATGCTAAATTTTTGAAAGATCTATGCACGGTGAAGAGGAAACTGAATGTGAAAAAAAAAGCCTTTTTAGCCAAACAAGTGTCATTCTTCAGAACAATAATGCTTTGAAATATAAAGACCCTAGTTGTCCTACAATTTCTTGCTTTAGTGGAGACCATAAAATTGAAAGAGCCTTACTTGATCTTGGAGCTAGTGTGAATTTACTTCCATATTCAGTTTTTCAGAGTTTCAATCTAGGTGAGTTAAAACCAACTTCTATAACTCTTTTACTTGCCGATAGATCTGTAAAAGTGCCTAGAGGAATAATTGAAGATGTGGTAGTACAAGTCGATAAATTCATTTATCTTGTGGATTTTATTATCTTGGACACACAACTTGTTGAAATATGTAATTCATTTCCTGTTATTTTAGGACGTCCATTTCTTACAACTTCTAATGCATTGATCAATTGTAGGAATGGATAAAGCTATCATTTGGAAACATGACATTGAAGATGAATATTTTCAACATTTGCAAGCAACCTGGAGATGATAATGATTTATAGGAAGTGGACTTTACTAAAAAATTAATTCATGATCAATTTTAAACCACTTCCAGTGAAATTGAGATTGATGAATTTGATGATTTGCAAATGGTTTATTTTCAGGAAGAATCAAAGACAAGTAATTAGAGATCACAAATTGAGGAATTGCCACCACGATCAATTAAGTCCATATCTTCAAGTGTTCAACCACCCAAACCTGATTTGAAGCCGTTGCCATTTAATCTCAAATACTTATTTTTGGGAGAAAATGAAACTTTTTCGGTAATAATCTCTTCCAAGCTTAATGCACATCAAAAAGAGAAGTTGTTACAAACTCTGAAAATGCACAAAAACATATTAGGATGGACCATAACTGATATAAAAGGAATTAGTCCTTTGATTTGTACACATAGAATTTATTTGGAGGAAAATGCTAAACCCTCTAGAGAAATGCAACGAAGGCTAAATCCTAATATGAAAGAAGTAGTGAAGGAAATGCAACGAAGGCTCAATCCTAATATGAAAGAAGTAGTAAAAAATGAAGTCATTAAGCTTCTAGATAATGAAATCATTTATCCTATTTCTGACCGTAAATGGGTAAGTCCTACCTAAGTTGTATCCAAGAAATCTGGAGTCACTGTGATAACAAATGAGAACAATGAGTTAATTCCCATTAGGACTGTTACTGGTTAGCGCATGTGCATTGACTATAGGAAACTTAATTCAATGACTAGAAAAGATCATTTTCCTCTACCTTTCATGGATCAAATCCTAGAAAGAGTTGCAGGTCATGAATTTTATTGTTTCCTAGATGGCTATTCGGGTTACAACCAAATTGAAATTGCATTGGAAGATCAAGAAAAGATAGGATACAACCAAATTGAAATTGTATTGGAAGATCAAGAGAAGACTACTTTCACATGTCCGTTTGGTACTTTTGCATATCAAATGAGGCCTTTTGGATTATGTAATGCATCAGCCACGTTTCAAAGATGCATGCTTAGTATATTTAGTGATATGGTTGAACATTTTCTTGAGATTTTTATGGATGATTTTTCTGTTTTTGGCGATTCATTTGATGATTGTTTGATTAACTTAGAAAAGGTTTTAAGCAGATGTGAAGAGAAGAATTTTGTACTGAATTGGAAAAAAATGTCACTTTATAGTAACAAATGGCATTGTACTTGGTCATATTATTTCATCAAAAGGAATTAAGGTTGACAAATCTAAAATCGAGTTAATTGCGAACTTGCCACCACCAAAATCTATTAAAGATGCTAGATCATTCCTAGGACATGCTGGTTTTTATAAAAGGTTCATCAAAGATTTTAACGTAATATCTAAGCCCTTAAGTAACCTTCTAACAAAGGATAATATTTTTGAATGGACTGAACATTGTGAAAAAGCCTTTATTAAACTTAAAAACTTGCTTACTTGTGCTCCTGTCATTCAACCTCTTGATTGGTCATTACTTTTTGAAATAATGTGTGATGCTAGTGATTATGCTGTAGGTGCTGTTTTGGGACAAAGAAAAGATAAGAAACCTTATGTGATTTACTATGTAAGTAAAACTTTAAATAATGCTCAAATGAATTATACCACCACTGAAAAAGAATTACTTGCAATAGTATTTGCATGTGAAAAATTCAGGTCTTATCTTGTTGGCTCACCTGTTGTTGTTTTTAGTGATCATGCAGCATTGAAATATCTTCTTTCTAAGAAAGATTCTAAGGCTAGATTGGTGCGTTGGATTTTTTACTTCAAGAATTTGATATCAGTATCAAAGATAAGAAAAGCAGCGAAAATGTTATCGCATATCACTTGTCAAGATTGACAACAGATTCGAAAACTGACATTACACCAATCGATGACTACTTTCCTGATGAATCTTTACTTTCTGTCTCTACAATGCCTTGGTTTGCTAATATTGTCAATTTTCTTGTTTCAGGACAATTGTCAGCTCATTGGAGTACCCAAGATAAAAGAAAGTTCTTGAACAAAGTGAAGAATTTTTATTGGGATGACCCTTATTTATTCAAATATTATCCTGATCAAATATTTCAAAGATGCATTCCTGACAATGAGGTAAGTAGTGTCATTAAATTTTGTCATTTTGAGGCATGTGGGGGCCATTTCTCGTCAAGAAAGAGAACTGCAAAAATCTTACAAAGTGGATTTTATTGGCCCACCATGTTCAAAGACTCACATGCATTATGCAAGTTTTGTGAAAATTGTCAAAAGTTAGGATCAATTTCAAAACGTCACATGATGCCTTTAAATCCTATTCTTGTCATTGAGATCTTTGACTGTTGGGGTATAGATTTCATGGGTCCATTTCCTCCATCATTTGGTTTCTTGTACATATTAGTTACAGTAGATTATGTTTCAAAATGGATAGAGGCAATTCCAAGTCGAAACAATGATCACAAAACAGTGATAAAGTTTTTGAAAGAAAATATTTTGAGTCGATTTGGAATCCCTCAAGCCATAGTAAGTGATGGTGGAACACATTTCTGCAACAAGCCATTTGAGTCTTTAATGAAGAAATATGGAATCACACACAAAGTTGCCACCCCTTATCACCCTCAAACAAGTGGACAAGTAGAGCTTACTAATAGGGAGATCAAACACATTTTGAAGAAAACAGTGAACCCTAATAGGAAAGATTAGTCTTTAAGATTTAATCATACATTTTGGGCTTATCAAACTGCTTATAAAACATCATTAGGTATGTCACCTTATAGACTAGTCTATGGAAAACCTTGTCACTTGCTTGTGGAACTTGAACATAAAGCTTATTGGGCTATTAAAGCTTTCAATTCAAATCTGGATGATGCTAGTCAACTGCGAAAATTACAAATAAATGAGCTTGAGGAAATAAGAAATGATGCATATGAAAATTCAAGAATTCATAAAGCAAAAATAAGAAATGATGCATATAAAAATTCAAGAATTCATAAAGCAAGAATCAAAGAGTTTCATGACAAGAATATTCTGAGAAAAACATTCAATGTTGGTCAAAAAGTTTTACTTTATAATTCTCGACTACTGATTAGTACTTAAAAGTGCATTTTTATCATGGTTTTATATCATCATTTTGCACTTGAAGTATCAATAACTCCTTAACTAAAACATGTTTTATAATAATATATCTAATAATATAAGATACCTTTAATTTGTGGTAAATGTTCATTTTAAATGCAGGCCTATCACATAAATGAAAGGATTGATTGATGACTTTAAGAACTTAAATTGCAAGGGCAAAGAGATGACCAAAATTAGAAAAGAGATGTCGGTGCAATCCAAACCGGAACACTATTCGGTAATTGGGTCATATCTGGAGCTAGAGATCTCAGATTTAGGTCTACTTTATATGGATGGAAAGATAAGACATAGGCCTACAACTTTCATATGGAGCCCAAATCTAAAAAGGCCATTTTCAAGTCCAAATTATTGCAACAACAAAGAATCTCGAAGCTGTCCTCCAGCCCGAGGACTGTTCAGTATTTTGGCCATATCTGGAGTTCTAGAAATCCAAATGAGCTGAAATTTTTAAACAAGCAAGCTGAGACAATTGACTACAACTTTCATGTTTTCAAGTGGCTCCAATTTTGACGTTATAAATGATGTTTTGGGCAGACAAGAGAAGATAAGGATTGTCACCAAGTCAAGAGTTGGCTACCCACTCATTAATTAGTCATCAAATCAATAGTTCCCAATTTTGGCCTATAAAAGGAGGCATTTGCCATGCATTTAGGCATCTTGGTTTCCAGATCAAGATTGCATTTAGGCATCTTGGTGTCCAGATCAATATCATGCTCTTGCTTTCTCTCTTTGTATTTTTTGTAATGTTTATGTTTTGCTTTCATTAATATCAAGTTTATGCCTTTCATTTCCTTTCATTTATTTAGTTAACTTTTATCTTATTCATGTTCTTATTTTGTTTATTTATTTTTCTTTCTTTTATTATGTCTAGCTAAGTTTATTATAAGTTATAATCATGAATGCTTGACGAGATTTACAAGTATTAGCATTAATCGAATAAGATGACTAATGTAATCATGTTAACAATTTATCATATGATTGAAACCTCCTTTGTGTGTGGCTTCCAATTGACTAATAAAAGTTTATACTATACTTGTTTGACATACCATTAGTGGATCCTTTAACCTTGACATTTATTATTATCGTTGTTCAATCTTTACGTTAATATTTCATCTCAAAGTTGTCATCTTCATCTTCATCTTTTTCTTTTTCTTTATTATTATTATTATTATTATTATTATTATTATTAGTACTACTACTACTACTACTACTACTACTACTACTACTACTACTATTATTATTATTATTATTATTATTAT
>NW_011500207.1:136752-173054 GCF_000495115.2 Populus euphratica
TTATTATTATTATTATTATTATTCCTGTTATTACTATTATTATTGTTGTTGTTGTTATTGCTATTGTTGTTGTATTATTGTTATTTATAATTTGTACAATTAACCTCCCTGTGGTTCGACCCCAGTCTTGTCGGGTTATTTATTACTTCGACACTCCTGCACTTGGGAGAAGACATTAATCTTTTTTTCGTGTCAAGTTTTTGGCGCTGTTGTTAGGGAGGTAAGTTCTTGTATAAATTATAGTAGTTATTTTATTTTCTTTTTTTCACTTTTCTTGTATATAACTTTGTTTCTTTTCTCTTGTTTCTTCTTCTTTTGTTTTCTTCTTCCTTTTATTCTATTCCTACACGTGCATGAGAGTGTGGACACGTGCATGAGAGTGTGGTCACGTACATCAAGTGGTAGACTTTGTAGGATATCCCCATCATTTTCAGAAAATATGGTCGAAGAAGATAATCAATCACTTCATAATGAGAATAACCATGTCAGAACACTTAGAGACCACATGAATCCCACAAGAACAAGTGCACCATCATGCATAGTTTTTTCTCCCGATGCCTCTCATTTTAATTTTAAGCCAGGTATTATTCAACTTTTACCTTCTTTTTATGGCTTAGAATTGGAAAAACCATACTTGCATTTAAGGGAATTTAAGGAGGTTTGCAACACATATAATAATTTAAATTGTAGCATGAACACCATCAGATTAAAGCTTTTTCCTTTTTCATTAAAAGATAAAGCTAAAACATGGCTACAAAATTTAAGACCAGGACAAAATTTAAGACGAGGATCCATTCGTGTTTGGGATGAAATGCAACAACAGTTTTTAAAGAAGTTTTTCCCATCTCACAGAACAAACTCTTTCAAAAGACAAATCACTACTTTCACTCAAAAACCAGGAGAAACATTTTACCAATGTTGGGATAGGTATCGAGACTTGCTTAGTACTTGCCCTCATCATGGTTTTGAAACATGGAGATTGGTTTCACATTTCTATGAAGGGTTAACACTTAAAGATAGGCAAATGGTTGAATTGATGTGCAATGGAACTTTTGAAGATAAAGACCCTCATGAAGCAATGAAGTACTTAGACTTGTTAGCTGAAAATGCTCAAAATTGGGACACCACGGGTACTTATGAGGCACCGAGTAAAACTCAACCTCATACATCTAGTGGAGGTATGTACAACCTTAGGGAAGATCATGACCTTCAAGCCAAGTTTGCATCTTTAGCTAGAAAAATCGAGGCACTAGAATTGAAAAAGAGTGGTCAATTAAAATATGTTGAAAACATTGTGTGTCAAATCTGTGAAACAAATGAACACTCAACCAATGATTGTCCAACCTTGCCTTCTTTTAAGGAATGTCTCCATGAACAAGCCCATGCTTTAAACAGTTTCCAAAGGGCCAACCACAACCCATACTGCCAAACATACAACCTTGGTTGGAGAAATCACCCAAATTTCAGTTGGAAGAGTGAGAACAACAATGCACAAACTTCATAACCACCGTTTCAAGCACACCATAATTTCTAAAATTCTCATGAATATGCACCTCCTTATGCTCCACCTTCTAGAAGAAATCTTGAGGAAACATTGCATGCATTCATTGAAAAGCAAAAGACAATCAATACTCAAGTTGCTCAAAACATGACATATTTTAAAGATACTCTTGCAAAATTAACATCTACTCTTAGTTTCCAAGAGAAAGGTAAGTTTCCATCTCAACCATAACAAAATCCCAAGGGGCAATACAATGCAAATGTAAGTAGTTCCGGAAGCCAACACATGGATCGAGTCAAATCAGTCACTACTCTGCGCAGTGGTAAGGTTATTGAAAAACCCTCTCTAGAACCTTATGAGAAAGATGATGAGTCAATCTCTGAGGGTAAGGAAGGGGTTGAATCTGAAAATTGCAAAGAAAAGACTGATTCTCCGCCAGCACTTCCATTTCCTCAAGCCATGACCAAACAAAGAAAAGTCAATCACAACTCTGAAATTTTTGAAATTTTCAAACAGGTAAGGATCAATATACCTTTGCTGGATGCTATTAAACAGGTTCCTTCCTATGCTAAATTTTTGAAAGATCTATGCACTGTGAAGAGGAAACTGAATGTGAAAAAGAAAGCCTTTTTAGCGGAACAAGTAAGTGCTATTCTTCAAAACAATAATGCTTTGAAATATAAAGACCCTGGTTGTCCTACAATTTCTTGCTTTATTGGAGAGCATAAAATTGAAAGAGCCTTACTTGATCTTAGAGCTAGTGTGAATTTATTTCCATATTCAGTTTTTCAAAGTCTCAATCTAGGTGAGTTAAAACTAACTTCTATAACTCTTTTACTTGTCGATAGATCTATAAAAGTGCCTAGAGGAATAATTGAAGATGTGTTAGTACAAGTCGATAAATTCATTTATCTTGTGGATTTTATTGTCTTGGACACACAACCTGTTGAAGTATGTAATTCATTTCCCGTTATTTTAGGACGTCCATTTCTTGCAACTTCTAATGCATTGATTAATTGTAGGAATGGACTGATGAAGCTATCATTTGGAAACATGACATTGGAGATGAATATTTTCAACATGAGATGAATATTTTCAACATTTTGGAAACATGACATTGGAGATGAATATTTTCAACATTTGCAAGCAACCAAGAGATGATAATGATTTACAGGAAGTGGACTTTACTGAAAAATTAATTCATGATCAATTTCCAACCACTTCTAGTGAAATTGAGATTGATGAATCTGATGATTTGCAAATGATTTATTTTCAGGAAGAATCAAAGACAAGTAATTGGAGGCCACAAATTGAGGAATTGCCACCACGATCAATTAAGTCCATACCTTCTAGTGTTCAACCACCAAAACCTGATTTGAAGCCGTTGCCATCCAATCTCAAATACTTATTTTTGGGAGAAAATGAAACTTTTCCGGTAATAATCTCTTCCAAACTTAATACACATCAAGAAGGTAAGTTGTTACAAACTCTGAAAATGCACAAAAACATATTAGGATGGACCATAACTGACATAAAAGGAATTAGTCCTTTGATTTGTACACATAGAATTTATTTGGAGGAAAATGCTAAACCCTCTAGAGAAATGCAACGAAGGCTAAATTCTAATATGAAAGAAGTAGTGAAAAATGAAGTCATTAAGCTTCTAGATAATGAAATCATTTATCCTATTTCTGACAGCAAATGGGTAAGTCCTACCCAAGTTGTACCCAAAAAGTCTGGAGTCACTATGATAACAAATGAGAACAATGAGTTAATTCCTACTAGAACTGTTACTGGTTGGCACATATGCATTGACTATAGGAAACTTAATTCAATGACTAGAAAAGATCATTTTCCTTTACCTTTCATGGATCAAATCCTAGAAAGAGTTGCAGGTCATGAATTTTATTGTTTCCTAGATGGCTATTCGGGTTACAACCAAATTGAAATTGCATTGGAAGATCAAGAGAAGACTACTTTCACATGTCCATTTGGTACTTTTGCATATCATAGGATGCCTTTTGGATTATGTAATGCACCAGCCACATTTCAAAGATGCATGCTTAGTATATTTAGTGATATGGTTGAACATTTTCTTGAGATTTTCATGGATGATTTTTCTGTTTTTGGCGATTCATTTGATGATTGTTTGACTAACTTAGAAAAGGTTTTGACCAGGTGTGAAGAGAAGAATCTTGTGCTGAATTGGGAAAAATGTCATTTTATGGTAACAAACGACATTGTACTTGGTCACATTATTTCATTAAAAGGAATTGTGGTTGACAAATCTAAAATCGAGTTAATTGCAAACTTGCCAACACCAAAATCTCTTAAAGATGTTAGATCATTCCTCGGACATGATGGTTTTTATAGAAGGTTCATCAAAGATTTTAGTGTAATATCTAAGACTTTAAGTAACCTTCTAACAAAGGATACTATTTTTGAATGGACTGAACATTGTGAAGAAGCCTTTGTTAAACTTAAAAACTTGCTTACTTGTGCTCCTATCATTCAACCTCCCAATTGGTCATTACCTTTTGAAATAATATGTGATGCTAGTGATTATGCCGTAGGTGCTGTTTTGGGACAAAGAAAAGATAAGAAACCTTATGTAATTTACTATGCAAGTAAAACTTTAAATAGTGCTCAAATGAATTATACCACCACTAAAAAAGAATTACTTGCAGTAGTATTTGCATGTGAAAAATTCAGATCTTATCTTGTTGGCTCACCTGTTGTTGTTTTTAGTGATCATGCAGCATTGAAATATCTTCTTTCTAAGAAAGATTCTAAGGCTAGATTGGTGCGGTGGATTTTATTACTTCAAGAATTTGATATTACAATCAAAGATAAGAAAGGCAGCGAAAATGTTGTCGCAGATCACTTGTCAAGATTGACAACAGATTTGAAAACTGACGTCACACCAATTAATGACTACTTTCCCGATGAATCTTTACTTTCTGTCTCTACAATGCCTTGGTTTGCTAATATTGTCAATTTTCTTATTTCAGGACAATTGCTAGCTCATTGGAGTACCCAAGATAAAAGAAATTTCTTGAACGAAGTGAAGAACTTTTATTGGGATGATCCTTATTTATTCAAATATTGTCCGGATCAAATATTTCAAAGATACATTCATGACAATGAGGTAAGTAGTGTCATTAAATTTTGTTATTCTGAGGCATGTGGGGGCCATTTCTCGTTAAGAAAGACAACTGCAAAAATCTTACAAAGTGGATTTTATTGGCCCACCATGTTCAAAGACTCACATGCATTCTGCAAGTCTTGTGAAAATTGTCAAAAGTTAGGATCTATTTCAAAACGTCACATAATGCCTATAAATCCTATTATTGTCATTGAGATCTTTGACTGTTGGGGTATAGATTTCATGGGTCCATTCCCTCCATCATTTGGTTTCGTATACATATTAGTCGTAGTAGATTATGTTTCAAAATGGATAGAGACAATTCTAAGTTGAAACAATGATCACAAAACAGTGATAAAGTTTTTGAAAGAAAATATTTTGAGTCGATTTGGAGTCCCTCGAGCCATAATAAGTTATGGTGGAACACATTTCTGCAACAAGGCATTTGAGTCTTTATTGAAGAAATATGGAATCACACACAAAGTTGCCACCCCTTATCACGCTCAAACAAGTGGATAAGTAGAGCTTACTAATAGAGAGATCAAACACATTTTGAAGAAAACAGTGAACCCTAATAGGAAAGATTGATCTTTAAGACTTAATGATGCATTTTGGGTTTATCGAACTGCTGATAAAACATCATTAGGTATGTCACCTTATAGACTAGTCTATGGAAAACCTTGTCACTTGCTTGTGGAACTTGAACATAAAGTTTATTGCGCTATTAAAGCTTTCAATTCAAATCTGGATGATGCTAGTCAACTGTGAAAATTACAAATAAATGAGCTTGAGGAAATAAGAAATGATGCATATGAAAATTCAAGAATTCATAAAGCAAGAATTAAAGAGTTTCATGACAAGAAAATACTGAGAAAAACATTCAATGTTGGTCAAAAAGTCTTTCTTTTATAATTCTCGATTGCATTTATTTCCTGGAAAATTAAGATCAAGATGGAGCAGTCCTTTTATTGTGAAACATGTGTATCCATATGGGGCCTATGACATCGAGAATCCAAAGAATGACAATGTTTTCAAGGTAAATGGACATCGTTTGAAAGTTTACTTTGACAATTTTTAAGTTGAGCATGACTCTATTGAATTGGGTGATCCTGTATATAAAGATTGATTTTATTTTATTTTATTTTTTTGTCTCTTTTTGAGTGATTTTTGCTAGTTTCTCTCTCCTCGGTCAAATGGCGGATAACGGTACTCCGTGACTTAAGTCGGTTCTTTCAGTTTCCCACAATAGCTGATATCTGTGTATATATTTGTGTAATTTTGTTGAATCTCTCTTCCACTTCTTATTTGAAAATGGACACTAATCTTGAAAAATTGAAAAAGTATTTTCCCACCCTGCCTCAGAATGCGATTACAAAAATTTACCGTGCTAGATGTGCAAGATTAAGATTGTTAATGAATCATGGAATTCCTGAAGATATTTGTTGGTTGATTGAAGCAAAGGTCTGATTATCAGGTGTGTCAATAGCTGCATTTTTGGGAGGTAGTCAAGTTTTGGGGGTCGTCCCCGAAGCTTTAGCACAAGGGAAAATCATTGGAAAAACAATTGGAGAGGAATTTCAGGTCTCCACAATGTCGGCTTGAATGAATGCAATGTTTAACCATGCTGATGCCTTCATTGCTTTACCAGGTGGTCTAGGTACATTGGAAGAGATCTTTAATATTTCCTCTTGGGCTCAACTGCACATTCACCATAAACCCATAGGTTTGTTAAATGTTAATGGTTATTATGATAAGTTGTTGTCTTTTCTTGATCATGTTGTGGAACAGGAATTTCTAACATCTTCTGCACGACAAATCATAATCTCTGCTGGTACTGCTGAACAATTGATTGACCAACTACAATCTTTCATTCCTGTGATTGATTCCTCCATGAGTCGTATAAATTGGTCATCTAAGGAAAGCCGTAAAAAGTTTAGATTGGATTTGAGCCTTCATTTATGAATTTTTGTGTCTTTTGGTTTTATTATTGTGTTTTGTTATTTTTTATTTTTGTTTCAGTGTGTTTCAGGTTTGTCAATGTTCATTATTTCAGGTGATATCTTCTATACACTATCTTTCTACCTTTGAACATTGAGGACAATGTCTCGTTTTGGTTGGGGGGAGAGAGTAGTATTTGATTAAAAAAAAAATTGTTTTTTATTTCATAAAGCATGTGTATAATTGTTGTTACTAGGATGGCAGAGTAAAGGAGCTCTTTTGTTAAAGTGACTCTTGAGACGCATCTTAGTAACCATTCTTAACAAGGTCTATTATAATACTTCTTGAAATATTCAGGTTTACAAACTCTCACATTGTTATCACTTAATTCTGCTCATATACTTATTTAACATGTATTCTTAAACCTTAATTTACACACACACATTTTAACATATGATTGTGGGTTGCATATTGGATTATTACATTATTTATGTTCTTTTGTTAAAGGTAACAACTAAGGGAAAGGGATTGTATATAATTAAAAAAAAGAGAGAAAAAAAATAAAAAAAAGAAAAAAAAGAAAACAAAAGAGAAAAAAATGATAATAATAAAAACATAGATAAGTTGTGTTTCATAGCCTCCCTAACCTAAGCAATTAAGCCCGAAGGGTTGTTTTAACACCTAATACCCTAAAGTCAACTGACTTGGGAGCTATTGGCCCAACGCTTGTTACATGGGTTGAGGAGAAAAGTTTAAGGAAATCAAACATTGCACTATCTACATATTAGTATCTGCGACCCAAGTTACTAAGCTTGTAGGGGTGTCTTAATACCTAATGCCCTAAGACCAACTGGTCTGGGAGTCATTAGTCGAAAACTCATTACATGGGTTAAAGATGCATGATGTTTTTAAATTATATGTATATATATTTAAAAAAAGAAGAAGAAGAAAAAAAGACAAAAATAATAATCCCAACCCAAGGAAGTTAACCTTAAACATTAGAACAAAAATTTTGTTTTCTTCCAAGAAAAGCCCCATAATTATATGTTGATACATTGAGCACAAAAGAAAGGTTTATGAATATCTTGTTAAGAGGTATTGAGCAGGTATATAAATTTAACGAGAGTTTGTTTATCTGGATAGATTAATGGAAGTTAAATGATGAATACCTTGCTTTGTGGAATTTGCTAATTGTTTTTCTATTTTAACGCTTTGATTACTAGGGACTAGTAATAAGCTGGTTGGGGGGGGGGGTGTGATTAGTACTTAAAAGTGCATTTTTATCATGGTTTTATATCATCATTTTGCACTTGAAGTATCAATAACTCCTTAACTAAAGCATGTTTTATAATAATATATCTAATAATATAAGATACATTTAATTTATGGTAAATGTTCATTTTAAATGCAGGCATATCACATAAATGAAAGGTTTGACTGATGACTTTAAGAACTTAAATTGCAAGGACAAAAAGATGACCAAAATTAGAAAAGAGATGTCGGTGCAATCCAAACCGGAACACTGTTCGGTAATTGGGTCATATCTGGAGCTATAGATCTCATATTTAGGTCTACTTTATATGGATGGAAAGGTAAGACATAGGCCTACAACTTTCATATGGAGCCCAAGATCTAAAAATGCTAGTTTCAAGTCTAAATTATTGCAACAACAAAGAAGCCCGAATCTGTTCTCCAGCCCGAGCACTGTTCAGTATTTTGGCCATATCTGGAGTTATAGAAGTCCAAATGAGCTGAATGTTTTACACAAGAAAGCTGAGACAATTGCCTACAACTTTTATGTTTTCAAGTGGCTCTAATTTTGACATTATCAATGACATTTTAGGCAGACAAGAGAAGATAAGGATTGTCACCAAGTCAAGAGTTGGTCACCCACTCATCAATTAGTCATCAAATCAATAGTTCCCAATTTTGGCCTATAAAAGGAGGCATTTGCCATGCATTTAGGCATCTTGGTGTCCAGATCAAGATCATGCTCTTCCTTTCTCTCTTTGTATTTTTTGTAATGTTTATGCTTTACTTTCATTAATATCAAGTTTATGCCTTTCATTTCCTTTCCTTTACTTAGTTAACTTTTATCTTATTTATGTTCTTATTTTGTTTATCTATTCTTCTTTCTTTCATTATGTCTAGCTAAGTTTATTATGTCAAGGTGTAAAGGTTACACTAATGGTGTAAGAATAAGTATAGTGTAAACTTAATATGGACTTTAATGTTTGATACTAACATGTTTTGTATTTGTTATCTTGTTCACTCTTTAATACTTTGCTTGTTAAATGACTAATCTTGATTTATGTTGTATAACACTTGGTACAACAAATGCTTGGCACTTTCATAGCCCATAAGTTCATAGTTCATACTGTATGGTATAACCGACACCTGAGCTATGAAAGGAACTTGATTTGTTGTTAACATAAGTTATAATCATGAATGCTTGACGAGATTTACAAGTACTAGCATTAATTGAATAAGATGACTAATGTAATCATATTAACAATCTATAATCTAATCGGAACCTCCTTTGTGTGTGGTTTCCAATTGAATAATAAGAGTTTATACTATACTTATTTGACATACCATTAGTGGAACCTCTAACCTTGACATTTGTTATTATTATTGTTTAATCCTTACATTAATTTTCCATCTCCAAGTTCTCATCATCTTCTTCTTCTTCTCTTTCTTTATTATTATTATTATTATTATTATTATTATTATTAGTACTATTATTATTATTATTATTATTATTATTATTATTATTGTAGTTATTATTGTTATTGTCATTGTTGTTATTATTGTTATTACTATTATTATTGTTGTTGTTGTTATTATTATTGTTGTTGTACTATTTTCGTTTATAATTTGTACAATTAACCTCCCTGTGGTTCGACCCCGGTCTTGCCGGGTTATTTATTACTTCGACACTCCTGCACTTGGGAGAAGACATCAATCTTTTAGTCGTGTCACTTACTGACCTAATATAAATACTAACTAGTACAGTAAAGTGTAAACCTAAACCTAACATTACAATTTATTTCTGCAGCCGCCGCCCACATCAAACCTAAATTTTTCATCTTCTCTGCCTCTTACCCACATCTCCGCATATATCTCTTCTGCAGCCGCCGCCCACACCAATCCTAACATCTTCTCTGCATTTATCTCTTCTTTAGCTGATTAAGTAGATAACCCACATCTTTGCATCCATCAAGTAAAGATATTGTTGTGCACCGTGTCAATATAATTTCAAGCTAATTCAATTATATAGGTTACATTTCAGTGGTAGGGAAGCATGGCCGCAAACAAACTTCAACAACATAGATGGACACAGATAAGGAACGTTCCAGTCACAACAAAGATCTGGACAACTAATGAAGGTATCATCCCAAAGTCTAGAATTCCTTAAAGATTTTTCAAAATTTCCAGAAATCTAACATATAGGGATAAAAGTTTAATTACATGGATTTGCTTGACTGGTTACTTACAAGAGGTGGCATGCACTTCTCTTAATTAATATTGCAGGAAAGCGATTCTACTAGATCGAAAAGCTACTTGGGGTCTAGTTCGGATTGCAAGAACCCCAGCTTGGAGTTCACATTAAGTAGACCAGATTGGCTGGGAAAAGAACATTGCTGATCATGCATAAACAATCGCTATATACCATGGTTGTCTCTCTTTGAAGTGAACTCCTTCCCACCATAAGCCAATTTTAAAAAAAAACCAAAAAAATCCATGGGATTAGGTTTCCGGGTTTTTTCCTTAAAAAACCGGATCTAACCGAACAGACCAGTTCGGTTTGAACCAGTTTTCGGTTCGATTTGGTTAATTGTTTACAAAAATGTTGTAATTCGGTTCGGTTAATTTTTTCAATCTAAACCGAACCGAACCGAACCATGAACACCCCTAGTTTATACTATACTTGTTTGACATACCATTAGTGGAATCTCTAACCTTAACATTTGTTATTATCATTGTTTAATCCTTACATTAATATTCCATCTCAAAGTTCTCATCCTTTTCTTCTTCTTCTTCTTCCTTTTCTTTATTATTATTATTAGTACTACTCCTCCTCCTCCTCCTCCTACTACTACTACTAGTATTACTATTATTGTTATTGTTGTTGTTGTTGTTGTTATTGTTGTTGTTGTATTATTGTTATCTGTAATTTATATAATTAACCTTCCTATGGTTACCCCGGTCTTACTAGGTTATTTATTATTTCGACACTCCTGCACCTGGAAGAAGACATCAATCTTTTAGTCATGTCAACAACTTTTCAACACCATCATCTTCATACATGCGATTTCTTTTTCTATGTTGCCTCTTTTTTGCACTAGAAGAAGATGTCTCTTTTTCCTTGGAAGTTTCTTCATATTCCCTTTCATTTTCAATTGAAATTGATTACTCTTTAGTGTTCTCTTCCAAGTTGACATCAATATATTATTTGATATAATTTCCAGTTGCCATGTTTTTTCCAACAACAATTATCATTGCCTTATACATATCAAGTTTTTTATTGATATACTTGTCATGATTGTGATGTGCCTGTTCGTAAAGTTTAGAATATGCAATTTTTTAATTCTTTATATAACATTTTAGAAATAAAAGTAAATATAAAAATTATGAAGAGTGTAATATTTATCATACCTTCTTCATTATATACATCTTTTAAAACTGTAATCATCTTCAAACAATCATCCCAGCCAAAACCACTTTTATTTTTAAGTTTGGTTATTATTCTCCATTCTTTTTTCACAGTCTTGGGATGATTGTTCACATGCTTAGGCTTACATTACATGTTGAACTTTTAACTAATTTCTGTAGCCATTTTAACAAAAGATTCTGCTTTAAAGGTGGAAGAAGGTTTGCTTTCTTTAAGTGCCTCCTCAACTAATATCTCAAGTAACATGTGAGACATAGGCTTAGACCATATGAAGTGCTTACCCTTGCATTTTTCATTCTATGTGGAACTCATTTCTACAAAAAAAGTTATAAATTTATACAAAATAAAATCATACAATATTTAGATTTAATAAATTTCATACAAAAACTACAATTAATATTTAAAAGAGAATACATAAAATACATAAGAAATTAGAACAAAATCAACATCTACTTTAAATATATAATAAAGATAATAAAAACTTAAGTAAGATATAATAAAAACAAACACATAGAATTAACACTTAATTACTAGTTTCTTTAAGTGTTATAATTATTCCACATGGTTGATGCAATTATTTTTCTTTTTGTTATCCACTCCCTATTCTCTTCCCTTTCCTCCCGTTCACTTAAGTTGATTGTTCGTCGAATGGGTTCATTTTCTGAACATATTTCTTCCATAAGAAAGTCATAAGGATTAACTTCCACTATATGATTATGAATAATACAACATGCAAGCACAACATCTACTTGTATTTCATAAGACCAAAAAGATTTTTCATCAATTGATCTAAAACTATTCTTCAAAATACCGAATCCTTGCTCAATAATGGTTTTCAATGAAGAGTATCGAAGATTAAATAACTTTTTTTTATTTTTTGGCAAACGTTCTATAAATTCATTCAAGTGATATCAAACACCAAGAAAAGGAGAAATTATTCCTTTTTGAATATCGTAACCAACATCACCAAGATAATATTTCCCTATAAATTAAAAAAAGTCCTATTACTATCTTTATCTAATAAGATATTTTTTTTTATGTTTATTGCATATAATAAATACTTTATTATATACCTTTTGGAGTTTTTAAACCACTAGCTCTTGATAATGCATCACCTAAAACGCGTGAATCATGTGCACTTCCTTCCCAGTTAGCTAAAACATATATAAACTTCAAATCAAAAGTTATAGCTGCTAAAACATTTTGTGTTTTCCTTTTTTTCAACCTTGAAACTTTTCTCAAATCTTAACAGGAGCATTTACAGGAACATGGGTACCATAAATTGTTTCCACACAATTCTATATAAACATGAACAAATAATTTATAACCTTTTCTTCTAGATGTAATTAATTAATGTATAAAAATATTGGTATTGTTCTCATACCTTAAAATAAGGATAGAATATTTGATTATGCATTATCTCTGTTGGAACTATATCCTCTGGGTCTTTAATAAGGTATTTGTATAACTTAAAAACTTATTTTAAAGCAATTTTAAAGTAATGATGGATAGTTTCAACAGACCTATAGTATATACCACTAATAAAATGAAATCTTTGGTTTTGGCCAATAATTTATAAGAACACAATTACTTGCTTCCCAATAGACACATTTTGAGTTGATCGTAATAGCTCACGACTTGTGAGAACATCACATAATCTATATAAGGCAACTGGTTTCATACGAATTTGTTCAACGCAATGTCTATCATCTCGATTCAAAATGTTATCAATATAGAATTCTCATTGAGCAATTGCATTTATATGTGGTTCTCTTAGTATATAAATTTTATATCTTTCTTGTTCAATAATAGCTACCCTTGTAGCTATCACAGTTATTACTACTCCCATACATACTCTATATGAATTATCTTACTATCCATAACATGAAAGTGAAGTTTTCTGATAACAAAACCTAAACATTTAGGGAAATAAATATTAACAAAAGCATATAAAATCCTTACACAATCAATATAATAAATTATGCTTAAAGAAGCTGACAATGTATAATAGTTATAGCAATGATATCTGATTCTCTAAACAAACAAAGTCTTAAAATATATTATTTCTTGATGATAAAACCCTTTTGAAAATTATACAATTCATAAGTTCATAATGATCAATAGACATTTCACAGTGAAATTCATATAATTACCGGCATGGTCCTACAAATTTATCCATATGTAACAAATATAATCAAACACTAATCATGAATTAATCAAAGCAAAATAAAACAAGCACATTTATAAATATAGCAAAATAAAGTAATAACTGTAGCAACAATCATACTTTTTCTATGGTGGAGGTGTTATCCATGTTTTTAAACTTTTATGTTTAACTTCCTCTCGTTTCTCTAATTCCTCTTAACTCCCTCTCGATTCTCTAATTCCCCTGTTCTCTAATTCCCCTTAACTTCCTCTCTGTGTGCACTGATTAGTACTTAAAAGTGCATTTTTATCATGGTTTTATATCATCATTTTGCACTTGAAGTATCAATAACTCCTTAACTAAAATATGTTTTATAATAATGTATCTAATAATATAAGATACCTATAATTTATGGTAAATGTCTATTTTTAATGCAGGCCTATCACATAAATGAAAGGATTGATTGATGACTTGAAGAACTTAAATTGCAAGGATAAAGAGATGGCCAAACTTAAAAAAGAGATGTCGGTGCAATCCAAACCGGAACACTGTTCGGTAATTGGGTCATATCTGGAGCTACAGATCTCAGATTTAGGTTCAATTTATATGGATGCAAAGGTAAGACATAGGCCTACAACTTTCATATGGAGCCCAAGATCTAAAAAGGCCATTTGCAAATCCAAATTGTAGCAACAACAAAGAAGCCCGAATCTGTCTTCTAGCCCGAGCACTGTTCGGTATTTTGGCCATATCTGGAGTTCTAGAAGTCCAAATGAGCTGAATGTTTTACACAAGCAATCTGAGACAATTGCTTACAACTTTCATGTTTACAACTAGCTCCAATTTTGACGTTATCAATGACGTTTTGGGCAGACAAGAGAAGATAAGGATTGTCACCAAGTCAAAAGTTGGCCACCCACTTATCAATTAGTCATCAAATCAATAGTTCCCAATTTTGGCCTATAAAAGGAGGCATTTGCCATGCATTTAGGCATCTTGGTTTCCAGATCAAGATCATGCTCTTCCTTTCTCTCTTTGTATTTTTTGTAATGTTTATGCTTTGCTTTCATTAATATTAAGTTTATGCCTTTCATTTCCTTTCCTTTACTTAGTTAACTTTTATGTTCTTATTTTGTTTATCTATTTTGCTTTCTTTCATTATGTCTAGCTAAGTTAGTTATGTCAAGGTGAAAAGGTTACACTAATGGTGTAAGAATAAGTATAATGTAAAACCTACTATGGACTTTAATGTTTGATACTAACATGTTTTATATTTGTTATCTTGTTCACTCTTTAATACTTTGCTTGCTAAATGACTAATCTTGATTTATGTTGTATAACACTTAGTACAACAAATGCTTGCCACTTTTATAGCCCATACTGTATGGTATAACCGACACCTAAGCTATGAAAGGAACTTGATTTGTTGTTAACATAAGTTATAATCATGAATGTTTGACGAGATTTACAAGTATTAGCATTAATTGAATAAGATGACTAATGTAATCATGTTAACAATATATAATCTGATTGGAACCTCCTTTGTGTGTGGTTTCCAATTTAATAATAAAAGTTTATACTATACTTGTTTGATATACCATTAGTGGAACCTCTAACCTTGACATTTGTTATTATTATTGTTTAATCCTTACATTAATTTTCCATGTCCAAGTTCTCATCATCTTCTTTTTCTTCTCTTTCTTTACTACTACTACTACTACTACTACTACTACTATTATTATTATTATTATTATTATTATTATTAGTATTAGTAGTATTACTATTATTATTAGTATTATTAGTATTATTATTATTATTATTATTGTTGTTGTTGTTGTTGTTGTTGTTGTTATTATTGCTATTATTGTTGCTTATAATTGTTGACTATAATTTGTACAATTAACCTCCCTGTGGTTCGACCCCGGTCTTGCCGGATTATTTATTACTTCGACACTCCTGCACTTGGGAGAAGACATCAACCTTTTAGTCGTGTCATGCACAAAGAAGCAAGACAAAGAACAAAGATTCAAGGGGCAAAAGGACTAGACCTCAAAGACCTACTCCTCCTTCCCAGTTCTCCTCCCTCGCTCCCCCGGCTATTTGTACTGATAACACTAGGACTTGAAAAAAAGAGAGAGCAAGGGTTGTTCCTCAACACATAATCCCTCGGTCACTAATTCCCCCCTTTTACTTTTCCTCTTTTTCTTTGTGCTTCCATCCAGGTATAATCCCTTAGTCACTGATTTCCCCTCTTAACTTTTCCTCTCTTTTTGTGCTCATCGATTCCCCCCCTTTACTTATCCTCTCTCGGTGTGTGCTTCCACCTAGGCTTTTCATTCTGAGAGGAAAATGAAAAAATAAATTTTTGTACAATGTGAAAATTCTCAAACCGTACCGAGTTCCTCTCCATTGGTTATGTTATGAAGACATGAGTCTTTTTTTTTAGAGGGGAGTGGATAGGGTGGCTGGATCCAGGGATGAGGAAATCGGAAGGGACTGATTTTTGCTAAGGAAGTTTGGGGATTTTGTTATCCGTGAGTTTTTTTGTATTTCTTGATTCAGCTAGTGATGTGGGTTCTCTTAGCTGCTACTTTTTATGGCTTCCTTGATGATTTTATTCTTGCATTTATCATGTTTTTCATTATTATTTTAGAGTATGAGGTTAGATGAAGAAGAAAAATGTGAGGAGGTAAGATAAAAAAGAAAACTATGTCATGGAAAAAATATGACTGGTAGCAGATTTATCATAGCTTGTTTGGTTTCTGTGAACAGCATGGAAAAAAACACAGAGTTTTGTTTGGAACAAGCACAAAAAATTAAACAAGATCAAAGGGTTTATGCCATAATTCTAACTATAGATCTAAACAAAGAAGATAAAACATAAAGGAAATAATAGAGAGACATTTGAGGAAAAAAAACCTGAAATAAGAGGAATATGCTTCAATTATTCCTGCTTCAATTATTTTCGGAAAGAGATTAGAGAGATAAAGATTTGAGAAGATGTTGTGTTTTATATAAAGAAAGGAAAGTGTTTTCCTTTTCTTATCAAAAGAAAAACACTTTCCTGTGATGAAAATTACTTTTTCCTTTAGACCAGAATTAACTTTCCTTTGACTAACTTTCCATACGGTTATCAAACATAGGAAAACGAGGAAAATAGTTCCTAGGAATTTGTTTTCCTAGAAACAAACAAGGCATAAGTGCAAATTGCACTTTGAAAAGATGAACTTGAACATATGTTAACTCAGGTGAATTAAGGGGGGGTTCTAGAGCTTGCGTATGTGGTCTCTAGGATTCAAAAAACTCATTTTTGAATCAAACTCCACTCTTACAAAAGAGTTCATAAGAAAATATTTTATGAAAAGGAGGTTAACTATTATTTGATATGCTATCTCATATAATTATATTCTAGAATCATTTTTCTTCTGAATTTCATTTGAAATTATAATTTAAATTTATATGAAAACCTATAAGTTTGATATTCAACCTCTAAGCAAATGAAGGAGCTGCCATACATTAAAACCATCCATTGAAACCTAACACTAATAAAAAAAATATTTTTTAATGAACAAACAATATCATGAAAAGGTTTATGAACTTAGTATATCTTATGAATTTTGTACAAAATATAATTACATCTAGCATGATTCTTCATACCAGGCTATGCTACAAGTTGAATTAATTTTTTTCACAATAACAACAAATATCAGGCTATAAAGAATTATTTAACATTATTATTAAAACCTACCTGATGGATCAATTTTGAGATCTTTTTACTCAACTTCTTGTCTAACCTGAATTTAAAATTAAACCATATGAAAGTTGTTTTGACTTGACCTAGTTGAATTGATAAGTCTAAAGACAACCTAATTAACTGATAAGAAAATATAAGGAGAAAAAAGGAAAAAATTGACAGGAAAAAATCTCTCAATTCAACTCTTTGCCTAACCGTATTTAAAATTAAATAATATAGGGGTTGTTTCAATGTGATTAATCAATATAGTCTGTTTAAAGATAACTCAGATGACTATCAGAAACGGTTCAATGATGAAATTAAAAAAAGAAACGGACAAAATCAAAAGAAAAAAAGAGAAGAAATGGAAAAAATAGCTAAAGTAAAAAAAATGAACATGCATCTTTTAGTATAAAAAGGTAATATAATTGGTGAATTTATTGTTAGTTTTTAATTCATCATAAGAATGTCATTAAATATTTATAAATTTTTTAAAATGAAATCTTATATGTATTTTTTTCCTTTAAAACTTTTTACATGCTAACAAATTAAGTTATTTGCATTCTTTTTAAAATGAGCTTGTTTTCATATCTAAGTTCAAGAGTCTAGTAAAACCCATGAATCTTAAAGAGGTGAGCTTAGCTAAGCTTAAAGTTGAATCATTTTCTTAGAAAAATAAAATATTTTTTTTGAAAATTTTGACTTTTTTTTAACTTTCAAAGGAAATCAGATATTTTTAATATCAGATTTTGTATCTTACAGTGTAAATATACAGCTCAATATTATGCAAAATTATTGAAAAAACATATGTGGGACCCACAAATATTTTCAAAATGCCATTTGAAAAATTTGAAGTTTTTTTTTTCATTTTTTAATATTATTATATTATTAAAAATAAATTGGGCTAGACTCGGCCCACCTATATGAGTTGGGCTGAAACAACTCTAACCCAACTTAGTTAGGTTGGGCTGATTGGTGGCCTAACATCCTCTCTCTCTCTCTCTCTCTCTCTCTCTGTTTTTTTTTCATACTGGACCTGACCTAACAATTCGGGCTACTTTGAAATCAGTTTAGCCTTTTTTGGTCACCTTCTACAGGACATGAATTAATTCACGTCGTACATATATGAGAAAGAAAGAAGAACAAGTATAGGAGGGAAGAAGCTTACTTGGGTTGAGAATGTTGTTGGCTGGTGGTCCTCCTAACGACGCACGATGTCACAGGTTTGTTGCTGAAGTTTTTACTACTTATAAAGGTAGAAGCAGAGAAGAAGGAGTTATCATTTTCATCACCATGGGGGTAGAGGCTTCGACTACTAGTTTTGATGGGTTGTAGTGGTTGGCCATGATGATGTTGAGATTGTAGTGGCTGAGGACGTGGCAGATAAGGAGGAGTGGTTGCGATCAATGATTAGTACTTAAAAAGTGTATTTTTATCAAGATTTTAAATCGTCATTTTGCACTTGAAGTATCAATAACTCCTTAACTAGAGCATTATAATATCATGTCTAATACTATAAGATACCTTTAATTAATGGTAAATGTTCATCTTAAATACAGACATATCACATAAATGAAAGGATTGGCAATTTAACTACTGAAATTGAGAAGACAAGGAGAGGGCTATGCTTAGAAAAAAGATGTTAGTGTAGTCCAAACTAGAACACTGTTCAGTCATTAGATCATATGTGGAGCTGTAGATCTTGGATTTCAGTTTGGTTTATATAGCAAAAATGCTAAGACATAAGCCTAAAACATTCATGAGAGCCCAAGACTCAATTCTACCATTTGAAAGTCCAAATCTTAGCATCAAAAGAGAAGTCTGAACATGTCCTACAACCCAAATACTATTCAGTGTTCAACCCATATCTTAAGTTCTAGAAGTCCAAATTACCTTAATTTGTTTTGTTGGAAAGTTTAGACAATTTCCTAGAACTTTTATGATTTAAGTATGTTCAAATTCTAATGTTAGATGACATTTTGCTTATACAAGAAGATAAAGATTATTACAAAGTCAAGATGTGGTCACCTACTCAATAATTAGTCACCAAATCAATAGTGTCAAATTTTGACCTATAAAAAAGGCATTTATTATGCATTCAGGCATCTTGGTTTTAAGATCGAGATTATGTTTTGCTCTTTTTTTATATTTTTGCAATGCTTAAGTTTTTCTTTAATTAATCTATTGTTTATGCCTTTTATTTCCTTTACTATACTTATATAATCATGTTTTCCTCTTGTTTATTTAGGTTTCTCTTCTTCATTATATTTAGCTAAGTTTATTATGTCAATGTGAAAAGGTTACACTAATGGTGTAAGAATAAGTATAGTATAGACTTAACATGGACTTTAATGTTTGATACTAAAATGTTTTATATTTATTATCTTGTTCGCTCTTAATACTTTGCTTGTTAAATGTTTAATTTAGATTTATGTTGTATAACCCTTGGTACAACAAATACTTGATATTTTTATAGCTCAATCATATGATATAACCGACACCTATGCTATGAAAGGAACTTGATTTTTTTTTTAACTCAAATTATAATCATGAATACCTGACAACATTTACAAGTATTAACATTATTTAAATAAGATAACTAATGTAATTATGTTAACAATTTATAATTTGAGTGGAACCTCATTCGTGTGTGGTTTCTAGTTGAGTAATAAAAAAAGTTTATACTATATTTGTTTGAAATACTGATAATGCATCTTCTAACCTTGACAATTATTTTATCATTGTTTAATCCTTACATCAATATCACATTTCAAGAATTCTCTTCAACCCCTTTTCATTTATTGTTTATAATTTTATATAGTTCACCTTCCCGTGACTCGATCCTAGTCTTGCCAAATTATTTATTACTTCGAGACTCTTACACTTAAAAGAAGACATCAATCTTTTGGTCGTGTCAATTATAATAGAGAAAGGGAAGGATTGATGGATCAATTTTTTTTTTTATAATAACAAAAACTATCTAGGCTATAAAAAATTATTTAGCATATTTATTAAACCCTGTTTGATGGATCAATTTTGAGATCTCTTTATCTATCTTTTTTTCTAACTTGAATTTAAAATTAAATCGAGTGAGAGTTGTTTTTACTTCACCCAGTCAAATCGGTAGATCCAAAGACAATCTGATTTATCGACAAGAAAATATAAAGAGATCCAACTTTTTACCAAATCGTGTTTAAAATTAAATAATGAGGGGGTTGTTTCAATGTGATTAGTTAATTTAGTCAGTACAAAGATAATTCAAATGATTTTTTTTTTAAAAAACAAATTAAGGATAAAATTAAAAAAAATAGATGAAATCGAAAAGATAAAAAGAAATGAAAAAGAAAAAAGAAAAAGAAAAAAGAAGAAGATATGATGAAGCACCACTAAACATATATCTTTTAGTATAAAAGGTAATATAATTGGTGATTTTATTGTTAGATTTTATTTCATCGTAAGAATGTCATTAAATACTTATCAAAGTGTTTTTTTTTATTATTATTATTATGAAATCTAATTATACGTATTTGTTTTCCTTAAAATTTTTTACATGCTTACAAATTAAGTTATTTGCGTTGTTTTTTAAATGAGATTGTGGAGAGTCTAATAAAACCCGTTCATGAATCTTAAAGAGTTGAGCCTAGCTAAGCTTAAACTTGAATCATTTTCTTAAAGAAAGCTTGTTTGTAATGGCTCACGAACAGCTCGACTCGTTTAAAATATTATCAATCATATGATGCAAGAGAGCTAAATGCCGGCAATATAGGCCGGAATACCCACAGCCGATGATGCTCTAAGGAATGAGTTGTAACAATCAAAGCATGTGAAGATAATGAAATGGGAAGATATGGCCGGCCATTGCTGGCGAACATCTTACCATTATCTTGACTTCTCAATATCAAGACGAGGGTGCTGTTGCAAAAAGTTTTTTTGGTTTCTTCTCCAAATCGAGGAGGTTCACACACATGATGAATCAAGAGGAGGTTCATGCTTGTCCACTTGAGTATCCAGAGTAAGTGGAGTCAATTTTTACTTTATCTGAAAAATGCTGGCACAAGCAGCGACAATGGCGACACAACGAAGCCAGCACCTTAAATTTTAGAAGCTTTTATCGTGTGGACGAAAGGAGAAATCTGAAAGATAACAGAATAACTTTTTATGGATGCATGGGGCCGAGCATGGCGTTCCGGGCCAATCCTATCTTTGTCACACAAACAACCTCCTCGGCAACACCCATACACGACTTTCTTTGTCTATATAATATTCATCCTCTTACTAATTTAATTTACTAAAAAGGCTTTTATCTATGGAAATTCTTTATTTTTTCTTGAAATACTTTGCAATTTTGTGATTTTTTTTGTACATTCACATATTTCCTTTATTTTAATGCAGGTAGTGAGAAAATAAAATAGAGAAAGAAAAGGAAAAAAAATAGTGAGCGTGAAAAATGATGGAGCTAAAAAAAATCATAAAGAAAAATAAAATAAAAATTTATTGAAAAAGAAAAATTAAGAGGACGAGGTCTAGTATATCCTTACCCCACACTGCCCTATTCTAAATCTATCCTAGAATACCTAAAATTCCTAACCAAATATTCTAATGAAGGGTTGCCCTAGTTTTTGTCTATAAACACCTCAAACCTTTCGTTCCTTAAACGAGCCTGCATGAGGGACCAAAAGTCAAGCCTTGATGGAGTTGAATGGGCCTTTTACAAAAAAAAAGTAAAACAAATGTTCATACAGATAAAATAAAATTGACAACCACTGGTTGAGCAAAAGTAAAGCTAAATAATTTAAAAGGGAAAAAAAATAAAAACAACACAATAAAGTAAAAAGTGTAGAGATAAGGAAATCAAATAAAATTATTTATCCTCGTTTAACCTTGTCTATATTCAGTCCCCGGGACTAGCTTGCCCTTTCGCAGTCCACCATTTGATCATGCCTACATGAATGAGGAACAAGTCTTTTATAACCACGACCACATTTTACAGGCTTACGAGCTAACCTAGTGTTGATATGGTATCCCTCCCACCACTAATTCAAGAGTATTGATATGATATTGATTACAATTCCATAATGATTAGTTTAGTAACCTAACTGGATATTCTCACTTGGGAGCAAATGAAACAAAACTTAAACACAATATAAAAATATCCAATAATATAACAAATATTTTTAAAATATTCTTTGAAAAATTTGAAGTTTTATTTTTTTATTTTTTTAATATTATTATATTATTAAATATAAAAATAAGCTGGACCCGACACAACTATTGGAGCTAGACTGAAATGAATCCAACCCAGCTTAATCAAGCAGGGCTGATTGGATGCCCAATAATCTTTTTTTTTTTAGGCTGGACCAGCCTAACCATCTAAGCTAGGCTGAAAGAGGTCCAACCTATTTTGGTACCCTTTTGTAGGATGTAAATACATTCACATCCTGGATGCATGAGAAAGAAAAAATAATAGACACAAAAAGGAATGCATAAAAAAGCTTACCTGAGCTAAGGGTGTTGTTGGCTGGTGGTCCTCCTAGTAGCGGATGGGGTCATGGGTTTGTTGCTGGAATTGCTGCCACTGATAAAGGTGGAAGCAAAGAGAAAGGAACTACAATCATTGTCATTATAGTGGGGGCTTCGGTTGAGGTTGGGAAGTGGTTAGTCATGGTGGTGTTAAAATTGTAGTGACTAAGGACGTGGTAGATGAGGAGGAGTGACTGAGATCACGATAGAGAATGGAAAGAAAGAGGTTGGTTGGTATAAAACAAGGGTAGGGGCTGGGTTTTTTCAAATATTGGCTTTAGATTTTTTTCCCATCAATTCCTAGAATCCAATCTTATTTATAGAGGGTGGAAAGGGGTCATTTTTTCTTTATTAGGGACAAATCTTAGCTCTTAATTTAGTCTAAAAGGATCTCAACTGTTGGTTTAAAGTGACCATCATGAATTGTTAAATTTTGACAATTAAAGGCTACCTAAGTTGGCCTATTATTTAATCTTTAATATCTATTGAATGTATGAGTTTAGTAAAAATAAAGAAATTGAGGACAAGAAAGTCATTGAAAATGTTGATACGGATCTTTTGTCAAGATTGACAATAGATTCGACATCTAACATCCCACCAATTGATGATTACTTTCCTGATAAATCCTTACTTTTTCTAAGTCTAATGCTTAATATTGTTAATTTCTTGCTTTAGGATATTTGTTAGCTCACTAGAGTACCAAATACAAAGAAAAGTTCTTGAACGAAGTGAAAAAATTTTATTGAGATAATCCTTACTTATTCAAACATTGTCCAGATCAAATATTTCAAAAATATATTACCGATAATGAGGTAAGTAGTGTTATTAAATTTTATCATTCTAAAATATGTGAGGGTCATTTCTCATTAAATAAAACGACTGCAAAAATCTTCTAATTTGGATTTTATTGGCCCAATATGTTTAAAGGCACGCATGTGTTCTGCAAAGCCTGTGAAAATTATAAAACGTTGGGATTTATTTCAAAACATGAAGAGTCTTTAAATAATCTTCTGATTAGTACTTAAACGTGGATTTTTATCAAGGTTTTATATCATCATTTTGCACTTGAAGTATCTATAACTACTTAAATAAAGCATGTTTTATAATAATATATCTAATAATATAAGATACCTTTAATTTGTGGTAAATATTCATTTTAAATGCAGACCTATCACATAAATGAAAGGATTGATTGATGAATTTAAGAACTGAAATTGAAAGCATAAAGAGATGACCAAACTTAGAAAAGAGATGTCGGTGCAATCTAAACCAGAACACTATTCGGTAATTGGGTCATATCTGGAGCTATAGATCTCAGATTTAGGTCTATTTTATATGGATGGAAAGGTAAGACATAGGCCTACAACTTTCATATGGAGCCCAAGATCTAAAAAGGTCACTTTCAAGTCCAAATTGTTGAAGAGTATCCTCTAAGGATCTCTTATGAGGTGGTTGGTATGTGTTATGTGTGGGAGCATGAAATGGTTGGGGTGGAGGTTGAAATGTTTGAGGTACTGAAGAGCCCTCATTTCTCCATCCAAAATTTGGGTGGTTCCTCCATCCAGGATTGTAGGTCTCAGAGTAGGGATTGCCTACTTGGTTTGGAAATGGCTTTCTAACATTACTTGAATCAGAAGTTTGGCCATATAGCACTTCCTTGAAGGCTGGAATGGTAGGACATTCAGTTGTCCTATGCCCTTTGCTTTCACAAACAACACAACTTTCCTCTTGTTGTTCACTTATGACATGCACTTTTTTAATCTCAAGAGACTCTACTTTCCTAGCCAATGAGGCTAATCTAGCATTGAGGTCATCAGTCTCTTTCAATTGAAACTTCCCACTTGAATGAGAAATGGTGTTTCTAGACTCAACATGAACTGGGAGAGAAGTCTCCCATTGCTTTGTGTTTTCAGCCAATTGATCAAAAAAATCAAAGGCCTCACTTGGTTCTTTGTCATAAAACTCACCATTACACATGGTTGACACTAGCTTTTTAAAATCTGCGGTAAGAGAGTCATAAAAGAAACTCACTAACCTCCACATCTCAAAACCATGGTGAGGGCATGCATTTAACAAGTCTTTGAACCTTTCCCAAGCTTGGTGAAATGACTCATTTGGACTACAAGAAAAATTCATCATTTGACGTTGTAAGGCTGCTGTCCTATGAGTGGGGAAGTATTTTTTCAAAAATTCAGCTTGCATTTCTCTCCATGTACCTATAGACCTAGGACGCAAAGAGTTTAGCCAAAGCTTGGCTTTATCCTTTAGAGAGAATGGGAACAATTTAAGTCGAATGGTTTCCTCTGTGCATGTTCTATCAATAAAAGTATTACATACCTCTTCAAAGTCTTTAATGTGTATGTATGGATTTTCAGAATCCATACCATGAAATGTGGGAAGAAGTTGAATCATGCCCGGTTTCAAATTGAAAGCTTGTTGGTTAAGAGGTAAGATAATACACGAAGGTGTACTTTGTCTAGCCGGGTGAAGATACTCTCTAAGAGTTCGAAAATTAGGTTGATCATTGAATTGTGGAGGTCCATTACCTTGAACACTCCCTTCACCCTCTACATCTTCAACATTAGCCATGATAAAATAATAATAATAATAATAATAATATAACAATTATATGAATATGAAAAGAAAGGAAAGAAAAAGAAAAAAAATTGCAAATAAAAGTAATAGCTCAAAAATAAAAATACAACAAATTAAGAAATTCACTCTCCAACTAATAAGCACTATTAACAACAATAAACATTAAAAGATAATTATAAGAAGCTTGAATAAAAAGGCGGTAATACCGGCCAAGCACTTTAGACAATAAATATAAGAAAAATAACAACAATAAACATTAAAAGATAATTATAAGAAGCTTGAATAAAAAGGCGGTAATACCGGCCAAGCACTTTAGACAATAAATATAAGAAAAATAACAACAATAAACATTAAAAGATAATTATAACAAGCATGAATAAAAAAAGGCGGTAATACCGGCCAAGCACTTTAGACAATAAATATAAGAAAAATAACAACAATAAACATTAAAAGATAATTATAACAAGCATGAATAAAAAAAGGCGGTAATACCGGCCAAGCACTTTAGACAATAAATAAAAACAATATCAACAAAATAAAATGAAATAAACAAGAAAAATATTAGAAACTAATAAGAGTAGACAATAAAAGAAAAATAGTTGAACCAACCAAAATCCAACAATTAATAGTCCAGTCCACAGTCCAATATCCGAAATGTTAAGGTAATTTTTTTTTTTAGGCGGTAAAACCAGCCAATTGATTTTTTTTTATATGATTTTTTTTAGTTTTCCAATAATCAAATCTAAATTTGTTACCTTTGCTTGCTAGCTCCCCGGCAACGGCGCCAAAATTGCTTGACCGCTTTTTATGATCGGCTTGTTTTAACTCGCAAGTGCACGAGTGTGCGATGTAGCAATTAACTCGGTAAGATCGAGGTCATATCCACAGAGAGCTAGATCTGGAAATTAAGCTAAGTAACAAAAAAAAACTCAAGAGAAATTAAATTAACAATAACTTGGTTCAAAATAATTGATGGATTTGTTTTCAAAGATAAAAAAAAAAAATGTAAATAGATTTTAAATGACAAGAAAAGTAAGTCTTGGTCCAAATCAATTTTAATAGTGATGTATTGGTGATTTCTTCAACATATATAAGATAACTCAACCTAATCTCAACAATGGTGATATTAGATCGGAAGATATTACAATGAAGATTAGAAAGATGAAGATTGATTATTGCTTAAGAATGAACAAGTACTTTCATATTAAGTAAGACATTGAATCAAGCAATCTCTATACCAAAACTAAAGTTTGTGCATAAAAATTCAAGATTATAACATTACCTAAATGATTTCTAAAATTTCTTTACAATAATAAATCATTCATGAAGAAAATAAGAAGATAAACATTAAGATTCATTCATATACTAAAGAACTCACCTTAATCACCATTATCCTTGATTTGGATCCAAGAAAGAGTTTAGCCAACCATGATTATATATAAGAACACTTCAATAAATATGAAAGAACTTGAATCCAACTGAAAAAATAAGTTTTACAAACTAAAGAACCGAAATCTATAAAGAAGAACACAATACAATTTCAGAAAAAATTCGGACACAAATCTGACTCTAACTTTGGACAGCAATTCGACCCTCTTAGAAGCTTTTTCTGGAGAAGTCTATTAGAGGCATATTTATAGGCAATTCTGTCACCTTTCCAGATAATTAAAGAATAGCTCATTTGGACACCTGAGTCAAAAGTTATGGGCAAAACACCGAAAGCTGTTCTGAAAAATCAAATCAAGACAGCTTTACAACTATTTTGGTGCACGTTTTTCTTCCTCATTTATGAGGTGTCTCCTTCTTCTTTTTGACCCAAAATAATGTTAAAATATCCCCTCCAGCTTTCCATCCATGTGCTTGCCTTCTTGGATCAATGGATTGCCCAAAATAAATCAATTGTTATTTGTTGTGTGGACATGTAAGATCATGGATTGTGTTTGGGTTGATTTGAAGGTTGATTTGGGGTTGATTTAGGGCTAATTTGGGGCTGATTTAGGGCTGAATTTTGGGCTGAATTTGAGCATCAAATAAATATACAAATGTACTTATTATTTGGGCTAAGATTGACATTGAAACCTTGAGTGTTTAATGGTTGAAGTTTGCACACAACATAAGGCAAGTTTGGGCTTGAAATAAATCATATGATATTCTTTTCTAGAATTGGAATAGAATTGATTTTTGGGACAAATTTGGAGCACTTATTTGAACCAAGATTTGCTTCAATCTTCAACTAAATGTCTCTTCAATTCTTTGTTCTGAATTCCGACGTTGAATTTTGTGAATTAATTCATTTAAGCTCCAAAAACCTATCGAAACATTAAAACAAACTTCATTACTAAAAAACACATCAATTATTATAAAAACAACCAAATAAAAACAATAAATACATATGTAAAATAAGAGACTTAATGACACTTTTGATGCACAATCATTTAGCTAAGTTTATTATGTCAAGGTGAAAAGGTTACACTAATGGTGTAAGAATAAGTATAGTATAAACTTAATATGGACTTTAATGTTTGATACTAACATGTTTTATATTTGTTATCTTCTTCACTCTTTAATACTTTGCTTGTTAAATGACTAATCTTGATTTATGTTGTATAACACTTGGTACAACAAATGCTTGGCACTTTCATAGCCCATAATGTATGGTATAACCGACACCTGAGCTATGAAAGAAACTTGATTTGTTGTTAACATAACTTATAATCATGAATTCATATTGTATGATATAACCGACACCTGAGTTATGAAAGGAACTTGATTTGTTGTTAATATAAGTTATAATCATGAATGCTTGACGAGATTTACAAGTACTAGCATTAATCGAATAAGATGACTAATGTAATCATGTTAACAATCTATAATTTGATTAGAACCTCCTTTGTGTGTGGTTTCCAATTGAATAATAAGAGTTTATACTATACTTGTTTGACATACCATTAGTGGAACCTCTAACCTTGACATTTGTTATTATTATTGTTTAATCTTCTTCTTCTTCTTCTATTACTACTACTACTACTACTACTAGTATTATTATTATTATTATTATTATTATTATTATTATTATAGTTGTTGTTGTTATTGTTATTATTGTTGTTATATTACTATTATTGTTGTTTATAATTTGTACAATTAACCTCCCTATGGTTCGACCCCGGTCTTGCCGGGTTATTTATTACTTCGACACTCCTGCACTTGGGAGAAGACATCAATTTTTTAGTCGTGTCATTTATACTATACTTGTTTGACATACCATTAGTGGATCCTCTAACCTTGACATTTATTGTTATCGTTGTTAAATCTTTACGTTAAGATTTCATCTCAAAGTTCTCATCATCATCATCTTCTTCTTCTTCTTCTTTTTCTTTATTATTATTATTATTATTATTATTATTATTATTGTTATTGTTGTTATTGTTATTGTTGTTGTATTATTGTTATTTATAATTTGTACAATTAACCTCCCTCTGGTTCGACCCCGGTCTTGCCGGGTTATTTATTACTTCGACACTCCTGCACTTGGGAGAAGTTATTAATCTTTTAGTCGTGTCAAGTTTTTAGTGCTGTTACCGGAGAGGTAAGTTTTGTATAAATTATAATATTTAATTTATTTTCTCTTTTCACTTTTCTTGTATATAACTTTGTTTCTTTTCTCTTGTTTCTTCTTCTTTTGTTTTCTTTTTCCTTTTATTCTATTCCTACATGTGCATGAGAGTGTGGTCACATACATCAAGTGGTAGACTTCGTGGGGTATCCTCATCATTTTCAGAAAATATGGCCGAAGAAGATAATCAATCACTTCATAATGAGAATAATGAGAATAATCATGCCAGAACACTTAGAGACCACATGAATCCCACAAGAACAAGTGAACCATCATGCATAGTTTTTCCTCCCGATGCATCTCATTTTAATTTTAAACCAGACATTATTCAACTTTTACCTTCTTTTCATGGCTTAGAATTGGAAAATCCATACTTGCATTTAAGGTAATTTGAGGAGGTCTGCAACACATATAATAATTTAAATTGTAGCATGAACACCATCAGATTAAAGCTTTTTCCTTTTTCATTAAAAGATAAAGCTAAAACATGGCTATAAAATTTAAGATCAGGATCCATTCGTGCTTGGGATGAAATGCAACAACAGTTTTTAAAGAAGTTTTTTGCATCTCACAGAACAAACTCTTTCAAAAAACAAATCACCACTTTCACTCAAAAACCAGGAGAAACATTTTACCAATGTTGGGACAGGTATCGAGACTTGCTTAATACTTGCCCTCATCATGGTTTTGAAACATGGAGATTGGTTTCACATTTCTATGAAGGGTTAACACCTAGAGATAGGCAAATGGTTGAATTGATGTGCAATGGAACTTTTGAAGATAAAGACCCTGATGAAGCAATGGAGTACTTAGACTTGTTAGCTGAAAATGCTCAAAATTGGGACACCGCGGGTACTTATGAGGCACCGAGTAAAACTCAACCTCATACATCTACTAGAGGTATGTACAACCTTAGGGAAGATCATGACCTTCAAGCCAAGTTTGCATCTTTAGCTAGAAAAGTCGAGGCACTAGAATTGAAAAAGAGTGGTCAATTAAAATCTGTTGAAAACATTGTGTGTCAAATATGTGAAACAAATGAACACTCAACCAATAATTGTCCAACCTTGCCTTCTTTTAAGGAATGTCTCCATGAAAAAGCTTATGCTTTAAACCGTTTCCAAAGGGCCAACCACAACCCATACTCACAAACATACAACCCTAGTTGGAGAAATTACCTAAATTTTAGTTGGAAGAGTGAGAACAACAATGCACAAACTTCACAACCACCATTTCAAGCACACCACAATTTCCAAAATTCTCATGGATATGCACCTCCTTGTGCTCCATCTCCTAGAAGAAATCTTGAGGAAACATTGCATGCATTCATTGAAAAGCAAGAGACAATCAATACTCAACTTGCTCAAAACATGATAGATTTTAAAGATACTCTTGCAAAATTGAAATCTACTCTCAGTTTCTAAGAGAAAGGTAAGTTTCCATCTCAACCACAACAAAATCCTAAGGGGCAATACAATGCAAATGCAAGTAGTTCCGGAAGCCAACACATGGATCAAGTCAAATCAGTCACTACTTTGCGTTGTGGTAAGGTTATTGAAAAACCCTCTCTTAAACCTTATAAGAAAGATGATGAGTCAATCTCTAAGGGTAAGGAAGGGGTTGAATCTGAAAATTACAAAGAAAAGACTGATTCTCCGTCAGCACTTCCAATTCCTCAAGCCATGACCAAACAAAGAAAAGTCAATCACAACTCTGAAATTTTTGAAACTTTCAAACAAGTAAGGATCAATATACCTTTGCTGGATGCTATTAAACAGGTTCCTTCCTATGCTAAATTTTTGAAAGATCTATGCACTGTGAAGAGGAAACTGAATGTGAAAAAGAAAGCCTTTTTAGCCGAACAAGTAAGAGCTACTCTTCAGAACAATAATGCTTTGAAATATAAAGACCCTGGTTGTCCTACAATTTCTTGCTTTATTGGAGAACAAAAAATTGAAAGAGCCTTACTTGATCTCGGTTCTAGTATGAATTTACTTCCATATTCAGTTTTTCAGAGTCTCAATCTAGGTGAGTTAAAAGCAACTTCTATAACTCTTTTACTTGCCAATAGATCTGTAAAAGTGCCTAGAGGAATAGTTAAAGATGTGTTAGTACAAGTCAATAAATTCATTTATCCTGTGGATTTTGTTGTCTTAGACACACAACTTGTTGAAGCATGTAATTCATTTCTTGTTATTTTAGGACGTCCATTTCTTGCAACTTCTAACGCATTGATTAATTGTAGGAATGGACTGATGAAGCTATCATTTGGAAACATGACATTGGAGATGAATATTTTCAACATTTACAAACAACCTGGAGATGATAATGATTTACAAGAAGTAGATCATATTGACGAATTAGTTTATGATCAACTTAAATCTACTTTAAGTAAAAATGAGTTGGATGAATCTGAAGATTTGCAAATGATTTATTTTGAGGAAGAAATCACTGATGAAAAACGCACCAAAAATATTGATGCGGATCTTTTGTCAAAAATGATAGCAAATTTGACATCTAACATCACACCAATCGATGATTACTTTCCTAATGAATCCTTACTTTCTCTTAATCCAATGCCTTGGTATGATAAAAATATCAATTTTTTTGCTTTAGGAGATTTGCCAGCTGATTGGAGTACCCAAGACAAAGAAAAGTTTTTGAACGAAGTGAAGAATTTTTATTGTGATAACCCTAACTTATTCAAATATTGTCCTGATCAAATATTTCAAAGATTCATTCCCTACAATGAGGTAAGTAGTGTCATTAAACTTTGTCATTCTGAAGCATGTGGAAGTTATTTCTCGTAAAAAAAAACAACTGCAAAAATCTTTCAAAATGGATTTTATTGGCCCACCATGTTCAAGGACACACATGCATTCTGTAAAACTTGTGAAAATTATCAAAAAGTTTATACTAATCAAAAAGTTTTGTTTTATAATTCTCAACTCTATGCATCCCCTAGATAGCTAAGACCAAGATGGAGCAATCCTTATGGGGCCTGTGATATTGAGAATTCAATGAATGACAATGTTTTTAAGGAAAATGAACATCGTTTAAAAGCTTACTTTGATAATTTTTCTAATGAAAATGAATCAACTAGTTGGAATGATCTTGTAGATAAATGTTGATTATTTTGTTTTTCTCACATTGTTTTTGTGTTTCTTTTTGAGTGATTTTTGATAGTTTCTCTCACCCCAGTCAAATGGCGGACAACGGTACTCCATGACTTAAGTCGGTTCTTTCAGTTTCCCATAATAACTGATATCTGTGTATATATTTATGCAATTCTTTGAATCTCTCTTCCAATTCTCATTTGAAAATGGACACTAATATTGAAAAATTGAAAAAGTATTTTCCCGCTCTGCCTCAGAATGCGATTACAAAAATTTACCGTGCTAGATGTGCAAGATTGAGATTGTTAATGAATCATGGAATTCCTGAAGATATTCGCTGGTTGATTGAAGCAAAGGTCCGATTATCAGGTGAGTCCTCTAACTTCTTCATTTCACACATGCCTGGAATTGGTAAAAGTACTTTTGCAAAGAAGCGTCGTGCAAAATGACTAGAAGTCTGTCATCGATGTGCTAGATGGACTTGTAATACACAATGTCGTTCTTTAGGAATGGTATCTATAAACCGTGAAGATAAAATACAATTCATTAAGGATGGCCTGAGTAAGGAGTCTTTAGATAATCTTCTATTGACTCTTGAGACGCATCCTAGTGGAGATGTTCATCGTGCAATTCATGATTTATGGCCACTATTTCATAAAGAACATGATCGACTTAGTCTTGGGAATCTGACTAAAAAAGACCCTGTTTGCCAGTTTTTAAGAAAACTGGATGGGAAGCCTATCCCCGACCCATAGAGGGCGTTTAAGCCATTCTTGAACGTAAAACCAAGGGAAGATGTGAGCCACAATCACAACTACCTGTACATACACATGCTTTTTCAAAAGTAAATAAATAAAGAGAGAGAGAGAGAGAGACTCTAGCTGGCCTACATATAGGTGGTATGATTGTCTTTCTAATTTCTCATCTATAAAACCCTCTCTTCCTTCCTTTCATTTCTATTCAACCCATACATTCAACAAATACAGAAGTGTGTAGAAATGGTAAGTTCCTCAGGTCATCATATAAGAAATATTTGTGTTTTCAGTGGATCTAGTCCTGGGAAAGAAAAGGAGTTCTTAGAACCAGCCAATCATCTTGGTCAAGTGCTAGCTGAGAGAAAGATTCATTTAGTGTATGGGGGAGGCAGTCTTGGGTTAATGGGAGGTGTGTCAATAGCTGCATTTTTAGGAGGTAATCAAGTTTTGGGGGTCGTCCCCGAAGCTTTAGCACAAGGGGACACCATTGAAAAAACAATTGGAGAGGAACTTCAGGTCTCCACAATGTCAGCTCGAATGAATGCAATGTTTAACCATGTTGATGCCTTCATTGCTTTACCAGGTGGTCTAAGCACATTGGAAGAAATTTTTCTTATTTTCTCTTGGGCCCAACTACACATTCACTATAAACCTATAGGTTTGTTAAATGTTAATGGTTATTATGATAAGTTGTTGTTTTTTCTTGATCATGCTGTGGAACAGGAATTTCTAACATCTTCTGCACGACAAATCATAATTTCTTAAATAAAGCATGTTTTATAATAATATATCAAATAATATAAGATACCTTTAATTTGTGGTAAATGTTTATTTTAAATGCAGGCCTATCACATAAATGAAAGGATTGATTGATGAATTTAAGAACTGAAATTGAAAGGATAAAGAGATGACCAAACTTAGAAAAGAGATGTCGGTGCAATCTAAACCAGAATACTGTTCGGTAATTGGGTCATATCTAGAGCTATAGATCTCAGATTTAGCTCTATTTTATATGGATGGAAAGGTAAGACATAGGCCTACAACTTTCATATCGAGCCCAAGATCTAAAAATGCCACTTTAAAGTCCAAATTATTGCAACAACAAAGAAGCCCGAATCTATCTTCCAGCCCGAGCACTGTTCAGTATTTTGGCCATATCTGGAGTTCTAGAAGTCCAAATGAGCTGAATTTTGTACACAAGAAAACTGAGACAATTGTCTACAACTTTCATGTTTTCAAGTGGCTCCAATTTGGACGTTATCAATGACGTTTTGGGCAGAAAAGAGAAGATAAGGATTGTCACCAAGTCAAGAGTTGGCCACCCACTCATCAATTAGTTATCAAATCAATAGTTCCCAATTTGGCCTATAAAAGGAGGCATTTGCCATGCATTTAGACATCTTGGTTTCCAGATCAAGATCATGCTCTTGTTTTCTCTCTTTCTATTTTTTGTAATGTTTATGCTTTGCTTTCATTAATATAAAGTTTATGCCTTTCATTTCCTTTCATATACTTAGTTAACTCTTATCTTATTTATGTTTTTATTTTGTTTATTTATTTTTCTTTCTTTCATTATGTCTAGCTAAGTTTATTATGTCAAGGTGAAAAGGTTACACTAATGGTGTAAGAATAAGTATAATGTAACCTCAATATGGACTTTAATGTTTGATACTAACATGTTTTATATCTGTTATCTTGTTCACTCTTTAATACTTTGCTTGTTGAATGACTAATCTTGATTTATGTTATATAACATTGGTACAACAAATGCTTGATACTTTCATAGACCATACTGTATGGTATAACTGACACCTGAGCTATGAAAGGCACTTGCTTTGTTGTTAATATAAGTTATAATCATGAATGCTTGACGAGATTTACAAGTATTAGCATTAATTGAATAAGATGACTAATGTAATCATGTTAACAATCTATAATCTGATTGGAACCTTCTTTGTGTGTGGTTTCCAATTGACTAATAAGAGTTTATACTACACTTGTTTGACATACCATTAGTGGATCCTCTAACCTTGACATTTATTGTTATCGTTGTTAAATCTTTACGTTAATATTTCATCTCAAAGTTCTCATCATCATCATCATTATCTTCTTCTTCTTCTTCTTTTTCTTTATTGTTATTATTATTATTATTATTATTAGTATTACTACTACTACTACTACTTACTACTACTACTATTATTATTATTATTATTATTATTATTATTATTGTTATTGTTGTTATTGTTATTGTCGTTGTTGTTATTGTTATTGTTGTTGTATTATTGTTATTTATAATTTGTACAATTAACCTCCCTCTGGTTCGACCCCGGTCTTGTCGGGTTATTTATTACTTCGACACTACTGCACTTGGGAGAAGACATTAATCTTTTAGTTGTGTCATCTTCTATTAACTTTTAAGACATATCTTAGTGAAGATGTGCATTATGCAATTCATGATTTATAACCCATTTTTATAAACAACATACTTGTTATAGTTTTGAGAATCTGACTATAAAAGACCTTATTTACTAGTTTTTAAGAAAACTGAACGAGAAACTTATCCTTAACTCATAGAGGGCGTTTAAGGTGTTTTTAGATGTTAAATTATGGGAAGATATGAGCCACAATCACGACAACAATTTAAGCCTTAGTTTGTAAAAAAAATATGTCTTTTGGTTTTATTATTATGTTTTGTTATTTCTTATATTTGTTTAAGTATGTTTCAAGTTTGTCTATGTTTGTTATTTTAGGTGATGTCTTCTAGACTCAATCTTTTTACCTTAGGATATTGAGAACAATGTCTCAGTTTAGATGGGAGGAGAGGGTAATAATTGATATTAAAAAAATAATTAAATAACTGTGTTTTCTATTATTAAAACCATTTATAAAATTATTGTTATTAGGATGATAGAGTAAATGAGGAATTTTAATGACTCTTGAGACGTATCTTAATAAATATTTTTTTAATGGTTATTTGCAATATTCATAACAAAGTCTATCACATACTTCTTTTAGAATATTCAGGTTTATAAACTCTTGAATTTTTATCTCTTGATTCTACTCATATACTCATTCAACAAGTATTCTTAAACCTTCATTTTCATACACATACTTTAATATATGATTGTGGTTGCATATTGGATTATTATATTATTTATGTTCTTTTTTTAAAGGTAACAACTAAAAGAAAGGGTTAATATATAATTTATAAAAAAAAAATATGATAATATTGATGATAATAAAAACATAGATAAGTTTGGTTTCGTAGCCTCCCTAACCTAAGCAATTAAGCCCAACAGGGTGTTTTAACACTTAATACCCTAAAGTCAACTGACTTGGGAGCTATTGGACCAACGCGTTTGTTACATAGGTTAAGGAGAAAAGCTTAAGGGAATCAAATATTGCACTATCTACTTATCAGTATCTACAACCCGAGTTATTAAGCTCAAAGGGTTGTCTTAACACCTAATGCCCCAAGTCCAACTAATCTTGAAGTCATTAGCCAAAAGCTCGTGACATGGGTTAAAGATGCATTACGTTATATGTATATATATTTAAAAAAAAA